>NC_085009.1:14850665-15150665 GCF_963854185.1 Sardina pilchardus | reverse complement strand
GTCTGCAGGTCAGATTTGGAACGTGGACGCTCGGACACGTATAATATGGTATGAGCGCTGTAGCCTGTTGCGCCACAGCGCCCCCCAGTTTAGATGTGTTTGTGTGTGTTTGTGTGTGTATGTGTTTGGATGTATGTGTCTGTGAGTATACAGTACACCTGTGTGTGAGTGTGTGTCACAAAAGTGTGTATCTAGAGATTGTCACAGTGATGCATGTCACGTTTCATTAGATTTGCACCTTCAGACAAGATATCAACAAGATCTGGTGTTGTGGGAATTGTGTAACGACAATCAGGCCCAATCCCAAGACATGTAGGCTTATGAGGATTCTGACTTGGCACCATTCGGTTGTTAAGTCTGGTGTCGCATGTCATCTCCAGGTCCAACAACAATTTTGTCCAAAAAAGTTACAGCATGTAAACCTTCTCACCATCACTTCCGTTATAGTGAGGGTAAAACAAAAATAGCTTGACTCTAAAACAGTTATTGATGTAGCTGTGAAAATAGGATTTTATTAGGCTTAGGCAGCAAGTGAGGGACAATTTTCTGGTAGGCAGCTCTAAAAAGCCCAGTCGGACCCAGAAAAGTGATTACCAGCACATTATATTGAATCACAGCTTAGCAATTGCACTCACAGCAACATGTGAGATTTGTGACATAGAGTACTCACTGAGTACTTACTGCTATAAATGACTTAACTCCAATTGGTTTCACTATGGGAGCCGTATGGGTATGAAAGGTGAGTGCAATTCCGAGGGTCCAAGCTGGAGGGAACTCTGGGAAAAGGAGGCCTCTGAAAATTCTATTATGGAGCTTAGATTTCCTTGTGCCCCTGTTATATTCCAGGATCTCACACGACAGGATGCAAAACATGCATTTTAAATATACATCTTAATAAATATACATACATCTTCGGTAAATATGCATACTGTACATCTCAAGTAGTATGTTTATAATAATAATATTTAATCTGAGGGTCAGTGGGGCTTAACTTATGCAGGTTTTTAGGGCTCCTGACAGAGGCGGACACCCAGGTCCCAGAGAGTAGAAGTCCTGCCATATATTCTTTCTACCTGTGCACCTAGCACAGGTGATCTCATTAATTATCTGATCTACCTGGCTGCAAATTAGGGTGAGCTGATTACTAAATGGTTGGACATACTTGGCAGGACTTTTACTGTGTGAACCTGGGAAGTCTCCTGATCACCTGTCTTTGTGAAGAATCAGGTGATGAATGACCCATGTTACCTACCCACAGGTGCAAAGGGAGGGGACAAAAAAAAATGTGATAAGACCACAGTGCTGGAGGGTGTGAAATCAACGCTAGCCGGTATCATACTATTTTATTTATGTAAAATAAAACCGTTTAGGGGGAATTATATCATACAGTTATATCATTGTCTTGTAGAATTGACCTTTGTCAGACTGGTGTCGTACCACCTTGACTGATAAAGCAATGTAAAACATTTACTAGCACAGCAGTTGGTTTTTTTGTGTGTAGACCAGCTAACATCTGTTTAGATATTTGCTACAAGACAATGTATATTTTGAAACAAAATGTTCCAAGTTGAAATATCAAGCTTCTGTAATTTAAAGGCCATTGATCTGTGGTCATCAGTGATAATGACAATTCTATGATGAAAATCTCTTGTGCTACCACGTGTATATGTGTGCGAGTGAAGATAATAAGACTATGTGATATAGATTTTCATATACAGCCAATGTTTTTGTTAAATATTTTTTGTTTGCCTGTCTGCTTGTATTACACAGAATCAGGGACAAGCCAGAAAAAAACCTTTCCGTGTTATAAGCAAAAGCAATGATGAGCATCATATTATTTAACTGGCATAGACAGAGTTGACTGAGTGTATTGCTCAAGCTCACTGTTACCAAATCCCGCCTACTAACTTGTCTGAGTAAACGCTGCACCCTCAGCGTTGTGTTTCTCTCATATCATGTAGAACTTCCACACGTGCACATGACGGTAACCATGGTATTGCCCTGTTGCCTAGTTCTTATCTAGCACGCAATATAATTTAAATTACCTCATAAAATCTCTCAACTAGTCTGGAGCGACAGAAAAGCAAGGCAAGGGTTGCAGAGGACTTAAGGTCTCACACATGTGCACATACTAAAAAGAAGGTAAGGAAGATACATTGTTCATTACATCAGATAGATTGATCTCTACAAGCTTTATCCACATACATTCTTGCTGTGAGTGATACGTTATCAATAGCCTTTAGATTGGAAGGCTATGGGTATAGGCTGTGTGTTCTAGAGGTGATCTTGTCTTCATTTTTGTTTCGTCAGGTGTGTAAGTTGCCTGAATATCAGTTTGAAAATTGAATGACAAAAATGGCTTGTTATGTCATATTAATGTCTAAATGTAGACACTTTGTATTTTTTTAATTTGTTATATTGTTCAAATAACATTTTGACACAATTGACAAATTAAAAATGATTAGTAGTCCAACATTACAAACATAGCATTAACTATATTTTTACAGAAAAAGTTAAGTATACACGTTATGAAAATTAATCTGAAAATTATAAAACCATTTAACTACATATGATAAAGCTCTGTTAAATGTGATGTGGATGTTCATGTAAACAATGACAAATACAACCAATACATTCTAGGCAAGTAATCAAAGTCTGTTTTCATTGGTAATAGCCATAGAATATGATTTGGTCAGGATATGATGGAGGAATATTATTTAGCTCTATTGATGGTATTTTTCACAAATTGACTCAAGTTATTTTACTTTGCTTTATATTGTGTCCTCATCATGACACAGTCAGCTGGGTGTTAGTCCAAGCCTTTGCTATTCATAGACTGACCTGATGTGTCATGTTGCAGAATGGCTATGAAGTCTGTGTCTGTGGCCATGGAGGAGAATGGCTATAGTACCAGTAGACCTAAAGGGTCTACTGTCAGCTTCCACAACATCAACTACAGTGTAAAGGAGAGCAGAGGACTGTTATGCAAGAGGAAGAACACCACCAAAGACATTCTCATTGACCTCAAGTAAGACCTAAACTTTAATTTAATTCTTTCTAATTCTAACCATTACCCTTTATAGCGTCATGCCAAGATGATTATGCATGTGCCAATATCTTCAAATAACTCCTTTGAATGCTAAACCTACATTTTTGTTGTATAAACGCCTATCGGCAGAATTAGTCGTTATACAATTTGGTGTATGTCTGTGTAACATGCTTCAAGGCCGTAACCTTGGAGTCAACTCTGGGTGGGACCAAAATGTGCATGTCAGTTGAGATCAGTTCCTACCATTCTGTCTTGGGTCATGATGAGTCAGAAATGATGATCTAATAATAGTAATCGCCACATCCGCTTTTTTCAATTGAAATGTTCCTAATTCCATGGTAGTGTACAACTTTCACATCTAGTAAGTGATTGCTCAAGAGAGGATCTTTGTGCAAGTCATGTTAATGTTTCCCTGCAATTCTCTGTAGTCATGTTTTTCATCTCACCTCATCTGACTTCCCTTTCTCTGTCAGTTATTTCACCATTTGGCGTACAGTTTTCCAGTTTGTAACCAGAGAAATATTTTGGACAACAGTGAATGATAGCAAAACAATTTATAGGTCCTATTTTAACAGTCTAAAATGCATGGTTTAAATGTAAGGTGTTATGTAAGTGAACAGACACCAGGCTCATTGTTTTAAAAGGTTGTCCTTATGTTTCTTAATGAGTCATGGGTGTGTTTTGGGCGTTCCTTTAAAGGGACACTTCACCGATTAGCATTAAGCTTTGTATCTTTAGAAAACCAGTCATGTTTTTGAATGGTCGTGCATCATTTCCTCAGTTTGCCTTGAGATGGGAGAAATACGGATTTCAATGAAACCCATGAATAGGACTTCCTGCTTTCAATGATGTAAAATGATGATTTTTACATCATTGAAAGCAGGAAGTCCAACATTGAAATCCGTATTTCTCCCATCTCAAGGCAAACTGAGGCAATGATGCACGACCATTCAAAAACATGACTGGTTTTCTAAAGATACAAAGCTTAATGCTAATCGGTGAAGTGTCCCTTTAAATTGCTTCCTATAAATTGCTTTTGAACAACTGGGCCCTGTTGTTCCCCGTTGGTGGAATTATATATTGAAAAACTACAGTATGAAGAGAAAAGGTGGTGGGGGGAGGGAGGGAGAAAGATACATGGTAGGAGTATACATGGAGTATACATGGATGCACTACATACTGTAGGCCTGCATGGATGCACTACATACTGTAGGCCTGTAGAGCGTAATAATTGCGTGTACAAAATGAAACAGTTGATTCGAACAGTTGATGCCACATTTTCAGTTTAAAAAACAAAACAAAAAAGCAGCCTAAACCACATACAGTCTTTGTGCATGTTCTATGTCCCTCATGTCATCACACCATTTTCCCAAAACAGACTCATCTTAAAATCCCTACACATAATTAGCATGGGGGCTTTTTGGCATTCCCTTGCAGCAGGCCGCTGTGTGTACAACAATGCATTAGCATTTTCCTTTCATCCTTATCGTCTCGGTCTCACAATCGTCTCAAAACAAAAGCTGTGATCAAAGAGAACTCTCTCAATACATGGAAGGAAGCCACACACATGAATACACTCAAATATACATCCCTTGGCCCCTGCTGACTGTGTTCAGTAGTATGAAAGAGAGAGAGAGGTCATAAGAAAAACAAGGACTGAAACAGACATCATTTGTTTAGAAGATTGTGTATACGTGCGTGTATACGCTTTGCCTTTCTCTCTTACACTTATAGCCAACAGTATACATCCGGCTTTTCAACACAATGCTGACATAGTGGTGTGTGAAAGAAAATGTGTGCGAGAGATTGAGAGTATTTGTTTATTTAGAATGTGTGTGATAGATAGTGTGAAGAGTGTGGTATGAGAGCATGTCTTTAGTTTGGAGTTCTTTAACTGACGGTTCTATTTATCTTTGGCTAATGATCAACTCAGGTACATAAATGTGCTCGTGTGTGTGTGTGTGTGTGTGTGTGTGTGTGTGTGTGTGTGTGTGTGTAGAAGAGAGTATCTTCACGTGTTGACCTCATGAGAAGTGTGTGTGTGTGTGTGTGTGTGTGTGTGTGTGAAGGTGTGTGAAGGTGTGTATGTAGGTGTGGATGTGTGTGTGTGTCTTACACCCAGTTAGTGTCATAAACAAATGTCATTCCATATTTTTGCCCATCCCTGATGAGTGTCCGGGTACACTAGACATTTTTATTTTTAACTTCTTAACTTTTAAATGTCTGCTTTCATTCCTCTTCAGTGGGATGATGAGACCGGGCCTCAATGCCATTTTAGGAGCTACAGGCAGTGGCAAATCCTCGTAAGTTATACACTTTCGCAAAGATTTCTATTTTTCAATAGCAATATCTGTTATGATACTTTGTCTTTGGAATATTTGTTATGTTATGGGGCCTGGTGAAGCAGCGGTGGTATTGCCATGCAATAAGCAGTGGGCTCACATTCAATACCTGAAAGTCCCCAATCCTTGCAATTCTATTGCCACCCTATTACTTTCGAGAAGAGCAACTGCTAAATCCCTTTACCATTTGCCATGAGATGCTGATGTGCTCAGAACTTGGATATACTGTAGGGCTTTTTCTCAACCCTCTCTCCTCGATCCTCGGTCCTCAGGCTCGTTCCCACTGATCTACATAAAGAATGATGAGGCGGTAAACAATGGGATAGTCTATCCAGTGTTCTTTATAGATCAGTGGGAACAAGCCGGAGGACCAAGGATCAAGGACCGAGGAGAGAGGGTTGAGAAGAGCCCATAGTGTTACTGTCTTCATCCTATATACCTCCTCAACATTGTCATGGGTCCTGTTGTGTCTTATTGTTGTTTAGCTTCTTAGATGTGCTGGCGGCCCGGAAGGATCCATCAGGTCTGACTGGAGAGGTGCTCATTGACGGAGCTCCTCAACCCCCCAACTTCAAGTGCCTCTCCGGATATGTGGTCCAGGTAAATGCATGGACATGGACTTGGCTCAGTCTACATGTTTAAAGTGGCCTTGATTCATTTTCTGCCCCCACAGTCTGACTGACACAGATCTGCTTCAATGCCAATGTATTCACATTATGTGATAATGTCAATGCTACTACAGTAAGTGGATCCACTGCATCTGGCGGTAGATTAAGATATACAGTATATGATTTGAGCAAGATGGCCCTCGATCAGAATTTCATGTCACTGAGATTTACGATTTGTTATTGTTTGCGAGCCACTCACATGCTTTGGGAAATCGCTGGCATTCTGCCATTTATTCACACATGAACACTGATAAAGAATGGACATTGGGCACAGGTTACACAAGGACTCACTGGCACAGATAACGCGGGCGAGGATGAAAGCCGCACAGATCCCAATGCCCAGATCAAAGAGGACATTAACCAAAGAGGGTACCGTAACCATAATGCATTGAAAGGGTAGTTGTTGGGAAATGTACCACCTTTTGTCCCTGGAGCTAACAGTTACTCTTTCACAGTGATGAAATGTAACATCATTGAGCAAATCTAGGGCCAAAGCCTCTAAACTCCTCCAACGTCCTTTGCATGTTAGCAATGTCCATTGGCACTATGGTGATAACTCTGCATGCACGCACGTGCAGGGAGTCGTAGGCACTCCAAAGTCCTTTTACAGCATGTGATCTATTCAGGCTGTATTACCTACAAGGCCTTGTAAAGTAACGTTATCTTAAGTGTGTGTGTTGTGTGTGTGTGTTTTGTGTCTCAAGGATGACGTTGTGATGGGAACACTGACAGTACGAGAGAACTTCCGATTCTCTGCGGAACTTCGGTTGCCCGCCAGTATCAGCTCCAAGGAGAAAGAACAGCGGGTGGACAATCTCATCAAAGAACTGGGCTTAGAGAAAGTGGGCAACTCAAGGGTAAGGTTTTAGCTCCAAATGCATCCATACATACCAAATACCGAACTGATTTACTGATCTTGTTGCTGTCATTATACTTAACCTGTTTGAACTCTGCACTGGGGCAGAACATGATGTGTAAAGCTACATTACACTGTATGCACAGTAGGAACAGAGGTAGAGATAAAGTACATACCCGCCTGCCCTACAATTAACAATAGGACATGAAGAAACAGCCCTTTTGATGTAAAATGTCAAGAATATTTGCTGTATTGCCCAGATTATCCACTGAAATTACCTTGCACAATGCACATGAGTTAGCGCCAGTAATATCACTTTGTCCATGTACATGTCATGTCCAGAAATCTTTATCTCACCATGCTCCTTCTTTTTCAATGGGTTCATGAAGAAAGTGCACAATGGACAATCCAACCATCAATATGAGTTATGAGTTATTTGTTCTTTGCGTTCAGGTGGGAACTCAGTTGATCAGAGGGATCTCTGGAGGTGAACGCAAGCGCACTAATATTGGCATGGAGCTTCTGATTGACCCGAGTGTCCTCTTCCTGGACGAACCCACCACAGGCCTTGATGCAAGCACTGCGAATTCAGTGCTAGCGCTACTTAAAAAGTATGCACACACAAGTCCCTTGGACACACCCTCTCTCACAAATCACATGCAAACGAACCAATTATTTGCGAAGTAACCAAAGACCCTTAACCCCAAGTTGCTCCAGGGGACATTGGCCCTTGCAATATAATTTACAAGTTGCTTTGGAAAATAAGTGTTTGCTATGTAAACGTTGTCCTGATGGAAGCCTGGCTAACGACATCCTCAACTCTCTCCAAACAGGATGGCCAATAACGGCCGAACCATCATCCTGTCCATCCACCAGCCTCGTTTCTCCATCTTCCGCGTCTTTGACCATCTCACTCTGTTGGTGGCAGGTCGACAGGTTTACCACGGCAATGCCAATAGCGCACTTCAGTACTTCAAAGACATTGGTAAACAATCACACTCACATCCAAGATATCCTAATAATCATGTTATCATGTGTAAAAGTGTTCAGAGGTGTTCATGTTTTGATAAAAAACAGGTGGCATTATATGAATGGACAGTAGTCATTGCCAATATTTCACATGGCTGGTTTTAAATAGATAATCTATCCATGATTAACTATTCATTTCTTACATCCAAGTATCGCCAGCTAAAAAACATTTAGAAATTTGTGGACACTAGACATGAACCTTCATTTCAACATTACCTGTTAATGTTTGTAAATGTACTTTGTCATATCCAAGGAAGTGGCAAATTCTGCACATGTCGTACTACATATTCCCCCTTTCAGATGCACTGTTGTCCCTAAAATATAGCATGACTGTTTGTTTGTACTGTAGGTTATGAATGTGAGCCGCATAACAACCCAGCTGATTTTTTCCTTGACGTCATAAATGGGGATGCTACCAATCAGAAAACGGCAAAGGGCTCAGGTGAGTGGAATTCCTCATTCCTTTTTTTTTTTTTTTTAAGTATTTTCTTTTGGCTTTTTTGCCTTTATTGATACAGGACAGTGAAGAGTAGATAGGAAGTAAGTGGGAGAGAGAGACAGGGTGGGGTCGGGACATGACCGCAGGCTGGATTCAAACCTGGGTGCCCGTGGGTACTCAGACCCGTACATGGTACGGGCGCTGTAGCCTGCTGCGCCATAGCACCCCCGGAATTCCTCATTCCTGCCTAGTTCACATAAAGACATTTCTAGAATATTCCATGCATATTATGGCTGTTATGTGAGTGCACAGTGTGTTAAATGTGTATTCTGTGTGTGGGTGATATGTGCCTATGAAGCGGATACAGATGGACAAAGCTCATCTGTAGAGCAACACCTGGTGGAGGAATACAAGAAAAGTGCCGACTTCCGCGAGACACAACAGGAGTTGCAACGCATCACTCAGGGTCGAAGCGCTGAACGTACCACTGTACGCACTATCACCTACAACACCTCCTTCTGCCACCAGTTCAAATGGGTCCTCAAGAGAACGTTCAAGAACCTCATGCTCAACCCTCAGACTTCTTTTGCTCAGGTAATTCATTTGATGTGTTACGATTATGAGTGAATATAATTTTGTTCTCTGATTTAGCGTGAAGATATATCATGTCACTTGTATGCCAACCTGTATATACAATGAAAGTTTCTGTTGTTCTCTCTAATTGGATGGCAAGAACTTTGATTAGGGTTTTGGCTTTTGCTTTTCCTTTAGGTTGGAGTAACTATATTCTTGGCATTAATTGTGGGAGCCATTTTCTTTGATGTCAAAGATGATCAGAGTGGAATTCAGAACAGGTATGTTTTTTCTCTTATTTGTTTTTTAAACTATTTTTCAACAGCCCAGAATCCTCTAACATGTTGCTTGTATTTCATATTTCAGAATGGGGGCTCTTTTCTTCATCACAACAAATCAGTGTTTTTCTGCACTCTCGTCAGCCGAACTCTTCATCACAGAGCGTAAACTGTTCATGTAAGTCTGGATACGAATGAACTTCTTCTTTATATTCTTAATGTATAATTCATTTGTATTAATATCAAGCCTTTTGTATGCACTACAGACATGAGTATATCAGTGGCTACTACCGTGTGTCTGTCTACTTCTTGTGCAAGATCCTGTCTGACATCATCACACTGCGTACAGTACCAGCCATCACATTCAGCCTTGTGGCCTACTTTATGATAGGTAACATACGCATCCACATCCACATGCATGTGTTGTATTCATTGGGAAGGGTTCTAGATTCTAGAAATGTTCTTGTTCTAGTTCTAGTTCTATGTCTTTTGACCCATTTGTGAGTATTGCATTGGTGTCTCATTGGCCACGTTTACATGATGTTTTTAATTCAGAAGTAGTTTATTCAGAATTAAATAGATCGGAATTAAAATATTCTCCTTCGAGTTTACATGGAAATAATAATTCCGAATTGGCGTTTACATGGAACATACGTTAATTACGCTTTATTGTATTCTGATGAACGTCTGGGGGTCGGGAAGGGTTCCGATTGGACATGCGGCGCATGAACGTAGCCTAATAAGGTCTACCGGAAGAAAACAAACTTTAGCTGGCTAGCAACTTTTTTGTCATCTCGGGTTAACGTTACAGCATGGACAATAACATAATGAAAACGGGTTTCACAGTAACTCTGATAATAGGCCTACTATTTAGCCAGCAGCTCGAGAATATTGTCAAGCTTCACGTTTGCTAGCTGAGGAGGAGAAGACTGTCGGAGAAGGGGGGAAGAAGACGGAGCCGAATTAACCATGAAACGAGCATGCGCTTCTTCTTCCTCCTTGTACGAGCATGCGCCAAACAAACGGAATAAACTTTTAATCGGAATAAAGGTTTACATGATCAAGGAGGGGAGTTAATTCCGCTTTAACATCGGAATAAACCAACCACTTAAATCGGAATTAAGTTTAATTCGGAATAATCATTTTCAAGCGGAATAAGCGTTTACATGGTCTCTTTTAAAGCGGAATTAACTTTTATTCCGATTTAACTTGGTTTTATTCGGAATTAAAGCTCTCATGTAAACGCAGCAATTGTGTGTGTTTTTTGTTGGTGTTGCATTTGCTTGCATCCTAGGCTTCAAACCCACTGCCGATGCATTCTTCGTGTTTATGCTCACGGTGGCATTAGTTGCTTACACAGCAACTGCGATGACTATGGCTATCTCTGCGGACCAGACCGTGGTTGCTATTGCCAACATCTTCATGACCATCGCTTTTGTTTTCATGATGGTAAATCAACACACACACAGTACAGATGCAGAATCAGTGCAGAGGGCATTGAGTATATACTGTAGTGTAAATAGCAAGATTTCCAGAAAAATCTAAGGAAATGCCTTGATAACAGTAAACTAACTAGGTTCTATTCTAAACCCAGCTGGAATCTTGGAAAAAGAAGCCTGCTCATAATTATTTATTTATTATTATTTTCTATACACATTTCCTCAGTTTGTCTTTGTTATTTTTGTTCTGGGTCATATATTTATGCAGATTGTCTGATACTCATAAGGGGCTGACAGACTTTTCAGCGCCACTAGTGTACAAATTTGTCGTTTTTCGTAAAAAGATCCAGTGATCTTTTTAACTTGATTGATTACATTCCGTTTTGAGATAATCTTCATGACTTTACAGATGTATGTACTATAGAGTAGCCATGTTGTGCAATTCCCTGTGTTGTTTTTGTTTACAGATCTTCTCAGGACTGCTGGTTAATCTACCCAGCATTGCAGTCTGGCTCTCCTGGTTGAGATATCTCAGTATTCCTCGCTATGGCCTCACTGTAAGACTTAATTCACTAATTAACTTAATTAATTAATACTTTTTACTGAATAACAGCAGTGACTGAAACTATAGACGACTAGACTGTTTTATTTCTGTAATGTGAGAGCATATTGTATGCATGACTGTAACTTTTGTTTACATTCTTTGCTTTTCTTTAGGCTCTTCAGGTTAATGAGTTCTCAGGTTTGAAATTCTGTCCATCAATACCCAGTAATGGCACCCTCCCACCAGGTGTTTCGTAAGTACTATCTTTAAATGATACACACTCTTATTAGACAAATTAACAGGAAAACAGGCAAATCTTAAGTATTGCAAACTTTGTAAGCATACAAAAAAGTTACAATAAGGACTGTTTATGAAGTAAGTACATTAGCATTACCTTAACTTGTTTCCTGGTCGCTGACATCTTGACATCAGGCCCACTCGATTTCATGCAGCACTGTGCAGATTTGGCTGAGCGTAATGTGTGCTTCACAATGCATACATGCATCAGATCTGGGCAAGCACTGCATGAAGTCAAACGAGCCTACTGACTTGTACATACTTTTCTTCAAGGCGCAGTAATGCACTTACTTCATAAACATTCTTTTTTATAACCTTTCCATACACTTACAAAGTTTACAACATTTCGATTTGTCTGTAGGGGACCTTTTACACATCACTACCACTGAAGTGTAATGCTATTTTGAGCTTAAAAGCTATTTGGCACCATGCCATTTGTGCTTTCAATATAAGCCATTTCATTGTTAATGCAAAAAAAGATAGACCCTAGGTTGATTTTACTCCAGATCATTCCTTTAAGCAAAATGTGTTACAATGACTGTAGACCTACAGTATGTGATGTTGTTAGCCGTTAGAGTTACAACCAGGTATCACAAAAACATGTACAACCAAAATGTAGAAGTAATGTAGTTGTTGATTGTAATGTTTTTTGTGTGACAGGTGTACTGGGGAAGAATTTCTCGACAATCAAGGCATTAATTATTCAACTTGGGGTCTTTGGGAGAATCATGTTGCCCTTACAATAATGACTATAATTTTCTTGGGTATTGCCTATCTGAAACTTCGTTTTATCAAGAAATTTACATAAGAAAAGAGCAACCTCAAATTAGCTGTACCCACACTGTTTACTGGCTACCAATCATTTTTTTTAAAAATTGCATTCATGTATACAGAAATCCATATGGGAAATATATTTAACCACTGAACGTAATAACATAACACAATAGTTTACAGAGTCTATTGAGAATGAGAGCTATATTGTGAACAGCTGTCAAGACCCTCTTACATACTTGCTGTCCAATGGTGTTCAGCAAGGTGTACCTCAGAAATGGGAGTCCCTGAGCTGTCAGAATATCTGCACTGTATCAGACCTTAATTACACCTTCACACCTGTGATGCTGCTGATGTCTTTTGCCTTAAGTATTTCACAAGTTGTAAATTTGTTTTGACTTTTGTATTGTTTTTTCTAAGATGTACATTTGTTTTGCACTTCATATATATATAAGAATATAACTGCCACCAAAAATATGTGTATACAGCAGATTTATAAACTGATACTGAAAGACATGCCATTAAATAAAAATGAAACTACCGTATTAAATTAAACAATTTGACCCTATGATCTTATTAAAATGATTCAAAGGAAAAATGTGAAGGAAATGCGAAAAGGAAAGAAGGAATTGAAGAAAATTTTCAAAACTGAAGTACATGTACACTGTAAATCTATTTAGAGAAAATCCCTCATTAAGAAGTATTTGTACCAACATTTTTGGAACCCCTATTCTTCACCAAAATGTAATAGAAGCAATTCTTATTCATATTTACCTCCACAAAGGAGGTTATGTTTTCATCAGGGTTTGTTTGTTTGTTTGTTTGTTTGTCTGTTTGTCTGTCTGTGTGTCTGTTAGCAAGATAACTCAAAAAGTTATGGATGGATTTTGATACAATTTTCAGGAAAGGTCTGAAATGACCAAAGGAAGAAACAATTAAATTTTGGGAGTGATCCGGATCCGTCTGGATCCAGGAGGCGGTTATGTTTTCGCTTGGCAGAGGTCTGCACTGTCAGAGTGCTTTTCTAGTTTGTACGGGTGTGGATGTGATGTGAGGATACAGAGACCAAATCTATTAGAGAAAAAAGTGCAACAGACGCAACCTCCTAGCCATCAGATTTTTATAGGAATGCATACTAGGAAACAACTTTCCTGTCACATACAGGACATTTGCTACATATTTTGCTACATACTGTATTGCTAAATGTGACTTGGTCAGCATCGTTTTGGATGTTTTATTATTTTTTTAATCAAAGAATGGAAGAAGTCCAAGAAGTGGCCTAAGCAAAACTGCTTTGTGGTAAGTCTGTGACTCATTAACGGTGCATGAGACTGAATGTGTATAAAAATATAGATATCGAATATGGAGATGTATTTTGGACATGCATACTGTGGCTGAATCCCACCTCTAAGTTTAAACTCTTCCTCTGTCTGCTACCCCTCCCCCTTGAAACATAGTTATGACTGACAGGGGTCACAATCTTCCTCTTTGAAATGGGACAATCCCTCATGAACCATTTTCAAAATGTTGCCATATAAAGACAGGAAAATAGCAATTGTCATGGAACACAATTCACTAACGTTTAGTTTAGTTTAGTTGCCGGTCGACGGACTACCTGCCCCGTCTGCGATGAGAGGGTATGACTATAGTTTTTGCAATCAAAAGTAAACAGTAGTAGCGATGCCTACAGATCAGCAGTGAGATCATCTGGTGAAAACAAGAGCCATTCAAATATCATCTTTCAGAAATGGACAGTAAAGAAAGCCTCAAGGATAGGTTCTGGTTAACAGAGCACACCCCTCCAATCCATGCCGCAATATTTAGGATCAGCATTTCTTCTAGCCTACAGAAGAAATGGCTGAACCCAGAACCTTGTCATCTTTCTAGGGCACTGGGAGTGGATCAGCTCACTATTCTTCTTAAAGAACCAAAAGAGCTACAGCAGGGAATAAACCAACTCCAACAAATGGTTCCAACTAAACTGAAAAACATACCTTATTTGCATATTAAACCAGTAAATCCTGAAATACATCAAGACATACAAATTAAGGCAGTTATTCATTTACTGAAGGATATCTAGACACATGTATGTAATTATTTATTTGAGTTATATATTGACATGTATTTTTCAAAATCATTCTTCTGACATATTTTACAATATAGCCCTCAATAATAAGAACATGTATTAAGGTCTATGTGTAAACCAGTGACTAGTTGAACAGCAAGACTGGCCAATCATTATCACATTCCTTGCAGTGCATTTATTGAATTGTTCTGATGGAGAAAAGAAAAAATAAAAACATATTGTTCTGAGATTGTGAAATTGTGAGTGAAAACCATTATGTGCTTTATTGTGTTGGTATAAAGAAATGATCTTTGATCGGTGATGCACGGTATGTATTACCACCGGTCCTACAGTTCAGGCTTCAAAGAAGATGGCCGTTCTTGTGTTTCAGAGTGTGATTGAGAGGGAACACTGAATGCTACATAGGGACACCGCTTACTGTTCAGACACACCAGCCTTTCAAGCGAGGCGGAATTGACAAGGTTAAAACCTGTCGTGCCACCGAATGTGCTGGGTTTCCAATAATCGGGAGAACATATTGGATTTCCCAACAGACCCTTCAAGGAAAATGGCGCGCCCATCTCTACCATGCTCTGACCAAATATCGCACCTGGACGAGGCTTTTCCAGTAAAAGTCCAGGGTAAAATTCCAGGGCGTCTATGTCCCCATAGAGTTCTTCCAGCTCACGTGCAGTCTCTTCATTTTCTGAAAATAAATTAAAAAAAAAATAATAATAATAAATAATATCACAGAAAGTCAAGAGAAATACAGATGGCTTGATCAGTGCTTTTTCATGCTTTGTACAATGTTAGAACTAGTCATTTGCTTGGGATGTAATTGCTTTTAACAATGCATATACATATCACATACTGTATGTGAAACGTTTCCTGCATTAATTTGGCACGTCATCCATGCACATTCTCAAAAGTATGCAAGATGCAAAATAAACATACTGTAAGCATTAGGGGCGATTGTAAAGGCACAGTACATATATGCATGAGAGGACCGGTTTTATTTATGACCTGGGTCTGCACGTCTTAGGGTCATACACTGTTATCCTTGACTGCTAGTAAGTAGTAGTAGCTAATGTATTAAACTAGGGATGTGCAATATGATGATATTAGATCATGAATAATTCAACTTAAATAGCGTCTTTCATGGTACCCAAGGTCGCTTAACAAATGGGGGAGGGGGGCGGTTAGGGATCAAAGGACCTAGTGAAAATAGATGTTTTGAGGTGCTTTTTGAACGTGGGCAAGCATAGTAGTCTAGTCGTAATTTCTTGAACCCAGAAATGTTGAGTACCCTAAAGTTTTATTGCAGAAATGTCATCTATAGGCCTAATAGATGGAATTTAACTTGGTTGCCTAAAGTTGCACTTTGGGCAATTTGCATAATTAGCATAAATATATAGGCAATTAAGGTGAATAGGGTGCAGGTGAATAGGGTAAAAATTTTAAATAATAGATATCACTATGGAACTTTCGTAGTTGGTTACTTGTGCTAAGATGAGAAAAAAATGTATTGCATGTTTTTTATATTTTAATGTTTACATAGGCAAATGAGGCCATGTCTCATTAAACATGCGCTCATTTGCATACTGACAACATCAGATTGTTTAATAATAAAGTCATGCTCAAAATATTTTTTTCCAAGGGTAAACATGTGTACTTGGGGTCTGAGTTGGTGAAAACCTTTAAGGAACCTGGTCAGGAGGCAGTGTTGACCTATGGACGGACCGATTAAGAAATTAGGAGCTCCATGCAAAATAACTATATAACAGCATGCACACACACGCAAACCTACAAGAACTATACATAATATGCTAAATAACTATATCCAGCATGCACACGTACACAAATACACATTAACTATATACAAGAACTATATACAACATATAACTATGACATTTTAAAGGCACAGGAGCAAGATGTTTTTGTACGGTCACAATTATGACCATTGGGATTAAATGGGTCAATAGGTTAACACTGCCTCCTTACCAGGTTCCTTTAAAGGTTTTTACCAACTCAGCCCTCCAAGTATACATGTTTACTTTGGAAAAAAGAAAAATTTTGAGCCTGGCTTTATCACACTATCTGATTTTGTGTGTATGCAAATCAGAGCCTTTTTTATGAGATAGGGCCTAATTTGCATATGTAAACATTAAAATATAAAAAACATGCAATACATTTTTTCCTCATCTTAACACAAGTAACCAACTGAGAAAGTTTCATAGTGATGTCTATTATTTAATTTTTTTACCCTATTCACCTGCACCCTATTCGCCTTAATTGGCTATATATTTATGCTAATTATGCAAATTGCCCAAAGTGCAACTTTAGGCAACCAAGTAGAATTTCATCCACTAGCCCTATAGATTACATTTATGCAATAAAACTTTAGGGTACTCAACATTTCTGGGTTTACTATTGGGCCTATGGGGATTACGACTAGACTATAGGACAGAGTGAACGTGGAGTGGTAGACTGTTCCAGAGTGTGGGAGCACTGGCAGAGAAAGCCCTGTCACCTAAAGTCTGTAACATGGTGCCGAGGGTGGCCAGCGGGTCCTCGTCAGATCAGCTGGCTGAGAGTATAGGGTGGAGGAGATCTGTGAGGCATTGTGGTGAGAGTCCACGGAGAGATTTGTAGGTAAGCAGGAGGATCTGGTAGGTGATACGTTACTTGCCTGGCAATCAGTGGAGCTGTTAGGATAGGGGTGATATGCAGCCAGAGCTTTGTGTGGTTTAGAACGCTGGCAGCTGAGTTCCGTGATATACTGGAGTCTGCTAAGGGCATTGGTGGGCAGTCCAGACAGGACACCACTGCAATAGTCCAGATGGGAGGTGGTGAAGGCATGGATGAGTGTCTCAGTTACTGAATGTGTGAGTAAAGGCCGGAATCGTGAGATGTTGCTGAGGTGGTAGGCGGACTTGGTGATGATGATGTTGATGTGTGCCCGGACGGAGAGAGTGGAGTCCAGGTTGCATGCCTCAGGAGATGGGGAAATTGAGCAGCCACCCACAAACAGGGCCAGGTCTCCAACTTCCCTAAGCAGTGGTACAGGCCAGGGGCCACCACCATGGTCTGTGTTATCATCCATGATTTGAGTTTCTGCAGGCAGTTGACAAGTTGTGTGGGTGGGAGCTGGGAGGAGGGGTTTGTGCTGAAGTTGAGCGTCATCGGCGTAGCAGTGGAGGTTGAGTCCATGTTAACAGATACTGCAATATGATCTAGGGGTAGCATATAGATGGCAAACAGCAGAGGACCAAGCACAGAGCCCTGGGACACACCTTGGTCGGTGGGTGCTGGATCAGAGTTGGAGCCATTTTAGGATGATGAATTGTTTCCGGTCTGTGATGTTGTAGGACCAGAACCAGGACAGTGTTGTGCCACTGAGGCCGATGAGATCAGAGAGGCAGTGGAAAAGGATGGAATGGGAAACTGTATCAAAAGCTGAAGAAAGGTCAAGGAGGATGAGGATGGTGATGAGGCCATTGTCGGCAGCAAGCAGGAGGTCATTAGTGATTTTGATGTGAATTTGAATGTGACAATATGGAGCAGGTGGTCCCTAAAAAGTATTCAACATGCTGTAAGTAACTTGAATTTACCAAATCATCAGGGAATCTGGTGAGTTTAGCGGCATTTAGTTTCAGTGATATCAGCAGGGCCAGAGCCATGGTGACAGCCACAACAGTGTTTTCTATTTTGTTTCTATGCCAACGGACACTGAGTCATACAGAAGTTGATCTGAGCTGCGTTAGAAAAACGATAGCCATCTGTCTGCAAAGAATGTGAAAGGCTGTGATTAAATCAAAAAAACGTTTAACTTTGTTACTATTTTTTTGGTCATACTGTACATCATTCCATGTACGTGTGCTTTCATAGTTTTGACCTTTTGACATGGGCACCGTATATGTTATTAATATACAGTAGTGTGCTGGAGCAGTGTTAGTGTCAGCGACTAAATGTATGTCCCATTCTGGGACCGATCCCCTGTTGCTAAATACCAGTCCCTTACTTCCATAGTTTTTCTTCCAATATATTGTGCTCAATTTTCATTAAGTGTTTCCTGTGTTTTATATGCGATGCTTAGCCCTAAATGTCACCAGTAACACCCATGAGTAGGCCTTGGGGCCAGTAGTAAGTTGTGGAACTATTACATCCATAAGCTGGCTTTTCTGTTTGACTTTACTTGAGTCACCCTGGATCAGGCCCAAGCAGACAAGTCCCCCACTGTGCTGGGTTCAGCTGAAGGTTTAATTCTGTTAAAAAAAGGGAAGGTGTTTTTCCTTGCCACCATCACTTCGTGCTAGCTCTAAAGTCTACTAATCTTGTCAATCTCACCACAAAACCAATTCAGTTTAACTTCTCTGAATTAACAATCTTAAGAGTTAAAAACATTTTGTACTCACCAGTTAAATCAAAGAATGATGTATATGGCTCCAGGTTGAAGCGTTTGCGGTACTCATTAAAAGGCTGCACACGGAGTTCTCTCGCTTCTCGAATAACACTCTCCGTCACACTAATTATAATAGGATGAATATTTTTACCGCCACCTATCTGAAAGAAGAAAAGTCACTTCATGAGGGTTTTTGCTATTAAGTTCATCCTAAATAGTGTAAGTACACAATATATTTTGATATTTGTGATATTTTGCACTTCTGCCTTGGGTAAAATCATGTGTGTTTTTTGACAAAAGACAAACCAACAGAGTAACATTGTACACTAGTAACTGTTCCTTCTGCTATGTCAACAGATGGCAGCTTTGGTTCCTTTTTGTAGACAAACTGCAGAGGTCTAATAGGTAACTGAATAACTCATTCGCTTGGTTAAAGGTTTTTATATATTTTTTGTGAACATTAAGATTTCCTTACAGCAATATTTTTCTGTCTTCCTCCTACAAATATGTTGCTAGTGTAAATATGGACAGCCAAGTTCATGGACACTCAAGAAGTTGAATATAAATGGAAAAATAGTTACCTTGTATTCACAAGATTTTCTACATGGTGCCAATAATTATGGTGTATGTTCTTAATGAACATGTTTTTCTTCATAAGATTTGTTTTCCATCAAAGTTGCATTGTCCCCCTCATTGTTTTCATTGTCAAACTAAGACAAATTGAAAAAAAAAAAAAAAAAAAATATTTTTGAATAACTCTTCTTACTCAAGTTTACCAGGGATAGAAATAAATGTGAAGGATGTTGTTCATATTTCAGGTTGTCATTATGACCTACTGTACATCCCTTTTGCCATATCTGATTCTTAGATGCCCTCTAGTGGACAAGAATCAGATTCAGAATCAGAATCAGAATCAGCTTTATTGGCCAGGTTTGTGTCCACAAACAAGGAATTTGACTCCGGTAAGAAGCTTATATTGCTTATACCCATGCCAAATCAAAGGAGGCATGGAAGAATGTGGGCTATGACCGTTACACTGGCTTGAAACATTTGTTTTTGTTTATGTAAAGGGAGCATGAAGAAGCCTCAAGGGGAATTCTCGCGATTTTTCACAGAGATTTCTGTTTTTCGAGGTCACCGAGTACTGTTGATATGAAAAAAAAGAGAAAATAATCAATTCTACCTTGCTTGTCTGGCCCATGGTGTGGCCTATAGGGACTCATAGTGCCGCCCTATGCCATTAAGTCTTGTGGCTGGCACACAGATTCATCTACATCATCAAGGTCAGTTTCAAGGCCAACATGTAAGTGACAAATACATCCATTCAAAGTTTGAGGTAACTTTGCTTAGTAACTTAGCTTTTCCTTCAAAAACAAGGATGTTTTTCTTTTTCTGGCCATTAGAACATATGAAATAGGCTACAGGTAAATGACAATTATAGCAAGACATGGTTGATGTACAGTAAGTGCCATACTGTATAAACAGTGTCTTTCACATTTTTTGGCACCGCTGGTTAAGTTGAGTAAAAAAAGATATACAAAATATCTACTGGCAATCATACATCTCAATGAAAACAGTGAGGAAAATTCCAACCTTTTTGGGAAGAACAGTTCTGAGAAAAAAAAAAATGCCTCATTGTGACAAGATGGACAGTGCATCACGCACCAAACACATGATCTCCTGGCTTGTCAAAAGCAACTCTCGCACGTGGCCTCTGTTTACATAGTGAAGCACATGGCCACAGGGTGGGACAAAGCTATTCAGGCAGGGCTGGAGGTGTTAGCTCACCCCACTGGTTTTCTATGGATTTCAGATCAGAGGACTGAAATAATAATGGCAGAAGCTCAGTAAGCCATTTCTGTGTTGATTTGGAAATTTGTTATGGTTCAATGACCTGCTTGATGATCCAATCATGACCCACTTTTAGTGTCTTGGCAGAGACACAGACTTTGCGCAGGTGCCCAGGGTCTTTGGAATAACAACAGCCCCACAACATCACAGATCCTTCACCATGAGGTTCTTTTCAGTATATAGTCTTTCTATGCATGACAAACCCAACCACCATGAGTTCAAGGAAGGAGTAGATCCTGCGCTTCTGCAAACAACTGGTGCATCCACGGCAGGGAACAAGCTAATCAAACTGAGGAAGGATGCTGGAACAACACAGACGTTTTTGAGACTTATTTTTTTTTAATGATCGACTCTGACGAAGATGTAATCAACATCGTAAACGTTAGTCTTTTTGCTGTGCACCATTGCATTAAAAAAGTCTCAAAAACGTCTGTGTTGCTCCGGTATCCTTTCTCAGTCCAACCACAATGAGTGTTGCAAAAAACCCCTCAATATTCACTCCAACTGACCACAGAACAAGATTGCAGGCAAAGTCCCAATAGCATTTAGAAACTTCAGCCTTTGACATTTGTAACTGAACAAAAATGGCATTCAAATAATATATTAACATGGAGGTCACTTCTGAGGGTTTTTTTTTTTGAGACTTGGTGACTACTAGATGCTGCTTGTTTCTATAACTCTCTAAAAGTAGTTCTCCTGGAATTTCTGACCTAGCCCACATCCCCACTGTGGGCACAAGATAAACAGCGGGTCCTTGTCCAGACAAATTTGTCGCAGTTCCAGTTGATTGGAATTTCTTAATTACATGTTTTTTCACTTTAAATAGGGGAATTTCAGGCAAGTGTTTTATTTTGTCATAGCCATTACCATTTTAAAGAATTCCTCGGGAACATAAGTCCGAAAAATGGCTGTGACACACACAACTTTCTTCTGAAACTGGTCAATCTTTGCTGTGAAATGGAGAAATGACACGACTCTTTCCACAGAATAGTGTGAACTGACTTTAACCTGAATAGAGAGGAGAGGGAGTCTAGATTGAGAAACAGATGTGTCACTGGTCCTCAACTGGCAGTTTTGTTACATAGTACTTGCAAAACACCAGTGTGTCAATATCAACAGAAGAGGTGACTTCAGGACGCTGGCTCTCCGGAGTTGTAAAGAAAAAGCCACATCTCAGACTGACTCAAAAAAAAAATGGGCAAAAGAACACAAACAGTCATTGGAGAAAGACTGGAACAAAAAAAGTGTTATGTACTGTACAGACACATCGAAGGTGTTCAGAGACTCAGGCCAAACTCCTGGAGGAGTGTTCACTCCATCTGTCAAGCATGTGATGTCTAAGGGTGGTGGTGTGGTGGGAAATTTGGAATGTTTTTTGTGTCGTGGGAAATTTATACAGAACCAAACGAATTCGGAGGAAAGAAGGCCACCGTTCCAGTTTGAAACATCATGCCGCACCGTGTGGGCAGTGTTTGGTTGAGGCCAGTTTCTTTCACAATGAGGTTAGTGACCCAAAACACAGCTCCAAACTATGTCAGAACCACGAAGGAATGTAACAGGCAGCTGGTATTCTTGAATGGAATGGAAATGTCTAAGTGACCTCATTTGAATGGCAGTGGATCACACCCAAATTGACCTAAATGACCATTGTCTGACCACTCTTTGGATTTTAAGTACTAAGTAATGATTTTGTCAGCTACATTTTTTTCTATCCTATCTGCAAGCCTTATGAGAAATACACATTTCATTTTTCATTACTGAGATGAAAGACATACAGTATACAGTAATTTCCCGCATATAAGCCGCATTGTGTATAAGCCGCAGGACAGTGTTTTATTGCAAGTTAAAAGAAAGAAAACCATATTAACACCATATTAACTGCCCCCCTGTATTAACTTCATATCGGAAGATATTTTGCAAAATCAATGTATAAGCCGCGGCTAATAGTCGGAAAATTACGGGTAGACCAGAAAGACTTTTCAAATAACTACCTGTCCAGCCTGCTGCAGGGAGAAAGCCTCGACAAGCTTCTCCACCCCATAGTGGGTGAGAACGGACGTATTGAAGATGAACTGGGAGTAAGGAATCTCATCACCATCGATGTGGAAGCTATCAGGCATGAGAGGATGCCAGTGGTACAGGTGGTTGAATTCCAAAGCTATGCGGTTCTGGTACTGGAACTGGGAACCAAACAGTAGCTCTGGGTCAAACTTCAGATGAAGTAGATAGCCACTTAGATGTTGGACGTAGTCTTCAATCACAATCCTGATTGTCTCACCTAAAAGCAACACACAATTATTTTAGTAACATCTCAGACGACGACAGTTAACATCTAAAACGTCAAAAATGTACTTATACAAACTAAATATTAAGAGACACCATATTCAATTGAAAATACACTTAATAGTGACACCATCTGTGTTATAGGATTAAAACCCATAGTTACCAATAACAATGAGACGGGCAGTCTGGAAAAGTTGTTCATCGTCCCAGGTGGGGTGTTCTTCAAGCAGGATGTCACAGATACGGTTGTGTTCACGCAGCCATAGCGTGGCATACAAACTGAGGCCTGGCAGGAGCCCAAAAACCTCCTGTCCAATTGCCAGTCTGTTCTCCGGGGCCACAGATGGAGGGTAGCTCATGTTAACCTTTGCCATGGCTTCTGTTGGTGGGTACATCTCACCATTCAGCAGCTTTTCAGAGCATGAAGATAAATGACTATCAGGCTATGCTTTAACAACAAACGTTAGATTACAAAAGACGCAAAAAATATGTCAGGTTGCGTCATTCCTTACACATAGCACAAATATGACACAGACCACTTTGACAATCTTTCGCAATATTTCGCAATCTTCAAGGGAATATGATGCAGACAACGATTTAACAATTGTTCAATGATTGTTTTTCCTCTGTGGTCTGACATATTCACCCCAATTTCACCTTTAAAAAAAAACCCTGTATACACACTCTTAAAAAAACATCCAAATCAGCATCATCCAAACATTTGTTTTGCCAAACATTTATCAAATCCTGTCAACCATCACTGAAGGGCCATTATCTTAGCCTGAACGTGTACAGCCATGATTACGGCTATGTGTGAAGGAATGTGTGTATCACTGAAAAACGTGTGAGGTATGGGAACCTTCAGAAATAGGAAATGGATGACAACCTCTGACATCCAAAAGGAAACATTTGATAGTATAGGTTTTTGCTGTGTTGCAAATGATTGTTTTCAGAGCAGATATCCTCACACATGAATGATGCTATTTAGGTGCTGCAAGTAATCTTACATCAAAGATCCTTGATTACTTGATTACTGTATATTTACCTTTACATTCCATGCAGCTATGGTTGTTGAACTTGCATGTATACAGATATTGCACTTCTGTCTGATTATGTTCATATCACCTATCACAATTTGAATACCATATGATTTTGTCCTACTTGTACTATGAGCTAATTGTTCAGGAAAATATCAGCAAGAAATACAGCTGCAATAATCGGTAACCAAGGTGTGTTGTGCAAGTGGGATAGGCAGATTATGGAATGATTAAGAGATTTCAAATACATGTAGAAATGTCTGCATTGTGTCTGCACACAAACATTTCTGCAAATCACACCAAATGTCTGTATTTTCAGCCATTCTAATCTAGACGAATCGCAGTGTTTCGATTCTAATGCTGTTTATCAACAACTGCAGAATACTGAGTGTATCCAAAGCATGTGCAGTTGAACACTGTATACACATTTTCAAGTTTGGCCTGTTTCTTATCAAAATATTGACCATATTGTCACACTAAACACTAACTTTAGCATACATGTAACTATCTACATAAGCCATGTGTCTATATAATTTAGGATTATTAAAACAGAGAAATACATATTTGGTTAACAATGTTAAGAAATATTTGCTTAACAACTAATCCTATGGCAAACAATGCGTTGGCACATTAATTTGCACATTTAGTAGGTAGAGGTCGACATTAAAGGGTCACAACATGAGTGTGGCTCTTAAAAAAAGAGAAATCCTGTAAATAGTAACATAATAGATATCACAGACTGCTCCCAAGTGTCCTTAATCTAGGTCGTATCTACCACTTGTACCAAAGCATGGGAAAAAAATGTAGACGGTGCGCTGTGTTTTCACTTAGTGAGAACGCTCACCTGGTATTTCAACTTTCCATCTTTGAGAAGCCTAAGATTCAGCTGCCGGGGAAGATTATCCCCATATATGTGTCCTGCATCCACCTAGAGTTGTAGTCACATGTAATATCATTTTACACAAATATCACATAAGCCTCTGTAATAAGGTAGGTTTTGATAATACTATGAAACATTAGATAGGGCTCCAGCACAGGAGGGCACATGCACCAGAGATTTGTTATCCTCTCACAAAACTTTCTTGACTTTCTCAAAAAAAAAAATTGCTGTTTACTATCACAACACTCATTCACATGCACATATCAGTCCTCACACTAAGGTGGCTACTCAGGAACAGAGATCTGGCCCTGCGTATGACCTGGGGACTACACAACACCTCCTTATGTCAGTGAGTTATTTGTCTGGTATCCACGATATTCCGTAGCCAACAATGGGGGTCGCCATGACACCGAAAACGGTTATCTATTTCCGGCGAGGCTGCGTTGTATCTATTTTAACGTGACGGTTGACAGTGCTTAACTTATCATAACGCATATAAAAGATAAACTTTTCTATTTTATATCGGTTATATATGATGCAGTATATCCATGCTTAGGTCAGAATTGTCAACATTTCGAAAGAAATCTAAGTTGAAGCATAGTTAGCTACCGAGAACAGAATGAACGGAAGTTGAAAACAGTATCGGAACGATACATATTTCTGGGTTAAGGAATAAGGTGGATAGTTTCACCTAAACATTTGGGCATGTGAGGCTCCCCAGGCACTGCTTCCCACTGCATTAGCCACGCCCATCGGCATATCTCTCTCTAGGGCTCTGGCCACGCCCAACAGGAAATTAGTTAATTAGAATGTTGTGCATTCTGACACATGTTCAATTTTGATGTACTACTCCTAGAGGGTTAATCAGATTGATGTCAAATTTGTTATAGAGGATGTCCAGAATTTGCTGTCATTGAGGAGGCCATACTGTAACCCTAGGCCTACTGTTGGCCTACATTAGTTCACCTACTGTATACCCATTGGCTTGAGCTCAAGCCAACATTCAGCACATATTCATATCCTTTCACTGTCTTCATATACTCTGTATAGACTCAAATTCGGGAAACCAGTATGATGATAATACACATATACACATAAGTATACTTACCCCATGACCTAAGGCTTTTGTGAATGCCAATCCCATTCTGTTGTGGGTTTTGAAGAACTGATGAGTAAAATGTTGGGCAAAGAAGGCAAACATGAGGTTGCTTCCCTGAGGGTCAGGCTTGAAATGATCCCGAAGCATAAATCTCTCCACCAACATTTTTGGGTCTGGAAGTTCCGTTTTACCTGCAGAGAAGTGAAAACAATTAAAATACCTGAAATATTTTTAGCTGTGCTGCTCATCTCAGAGACCCTATACATGACAGAAGAACACATCTTTTTCAAATTGTATATACAATAGTCTCAAAGAGCTGTCCAAGGCCTGAAGAAAGCAGGATGCCTTGGATAAAGACCAATGCAGCTGTGAAAGGGAAAAACTCCCTCTTCACATGAAAAACCCTTGAGCAGAGCCAGGCCAGAGGGATATATAAGGAGGATGCTGGGGAAATTAGGTAAACAGATCATTCATATACAGTATATCATAGTGACATAGAATGGATGGACCAACAGAGTATTATATCTTGTTCTCTGATGTTTATATTTGTCTGTCCAAAACATACTCAGGTGCTATTTTGTATACGCAAACTGTGGAATAAAATGCCCCATTTTAGCAGATAGCGTTCTAGCACTTTTTCCCTATTCTTGTCTGGCATCCATATATGAATAATTATTAGAAAGTGCAATAAGACCAAGTTAATCTTGTTAGAAAGTGCAATAAGACCAACTGAAAATGAAACCTGGCGTTTTTCTAGGCTGATTTGACATGGAACTACACTCTCATCTGGCGTAATAATCCAGGCAAATTGCAAACGTACCATAGGTGCAGTGATATCATACGCAGCATCTGAAAATAGTCCCCATAGACAACAAGCAGTAGTAGTGCCAGTAGTTTGCAAGTTGCCTTGATTATTACGCCAGATGAGAGTGTAGTTCCATGTCAAATCAGCCTAGAAAAACGCCAGGTTTCATTTTCAGTTGGTCTTATTGCACTTTCTAACTTGAAAGGAGACACGTTTTAAATGGGACAATTACCAGAAATCTTAGTCACTTTTAAACATGAAGCTAGCAGACGAGAAGCTAATGGTCTAATCCGATTCAAAGATCTATGCTAGGCTGAAGCTAAAAGTTGTATCGCCAGACTCACAGAATGGCTGGATGAACGGGAACAAGGTAAATATCGATTGTTTTGCTCGAGGGGAGGTGGAAAATGAGCGTATTTCCAAAAATGGCGGAATATCCCTTTAAGCAAGCTTTCAGCTGATTGGCTTCCTCACAGCCAATGACCACTCACAATAAACTCGACCTACTCTATCTATGTGAATCTCCAACGTGGAGTGGTAATGTAGCGTGTGGAGGGCGGCAGTGATCAGAGGAATACTTTGCATTACAGTCTGTGCTCGGGGTCACACTCTGTCTTTGTTCTGATTGGACACTTTTTGTAGTGGTCATCTCAAAGCTCATGATTGACATGTTAAGGAAGAAACATTGTGCTTCATGTGACCATGCACCCAACTGTCCTTCCTGTATTTAACAAAGCCTTATTAAAAACGGCTTTACATTCTATGTCTGCTTTAAAATCAAAAGAGCACAATGCATAAATAAAAACAATGTGACTATAAGTGACAGTTTTACACAAATGTGATGACATTATGCCTTACCTTTAGCACCCATAGGAGTTGGGCAGTCTTCTGGCACAGGTGGCAGGATACGCGTGTAATAGGTGGTGTTGTAGTATGATTCCCAGTTCAGGTATCCATACTTAGAGTTGTATGTTGGAGGACTTGGTATAAGATCGGATCTTGCTAGGCGGTAAGAGTTAGTAGGACAAGATAGCAAAACGTTAAATTTATTCATAAGTTTTGTTGCCTTCATGGATACAAATATGCTCAAATCAAAACATGAACCAAGGTAACCAAAGTGCTGTAACATAGGGTTATCCATTATCTTCACAAGCTTGTTTGAACACTGATTTCCCCGAAGTAGTCAGTGGAATTCCACTTGATTTAGGAGCATGAGATAAAATATCTTACAAGAATTTAGAACAACATTCGAGAATTGGATTGCTAATTGTGATACGTTTGCTATTTCAGCATGTAACATAAGATATCAAGTCCTACACTGTGGAATACCCATTACAAATGAGAGTTCAGGAAGTCAGGGTATCAAGCAGAAATTTTATGAAGACTGCTAAATCACAGGAACTTCAGAAAAAAGTCCATTGTATATTAAAAGTTATTTTGGAAGGATGCCATCTATCCTTCACTCCTCTCAGCCACTCCTCTAACGCAACTGACATTCCAAGTGCACCTCCTAGTTGCTGAGCAGGGGCTCTCTACCCAATACACAGACATGGGGGGAAGTCTCAGGGCTTTAACTGAATCAACATCTCCCAGATGTAAGGTCATACCCAACACACGCATCGAGTAAGCACACTAGCAATGTGGCTCAATAATAAGCAGAAACAACACATTGCTGTTAGCAAATCTAGATGTCTTTGACATCTTCAAGGTAGCTCTCAAAACAGTACATCATTTTCAAGAGGAAACTAAAACAGACATTGCGGTAACAAACAAATTTCTTTTCCTCCTGTTTATGAGATAGAAAAGGGGGAAAAAAGTCATAAACTGACTGAGAGATCATGATGGAGGCAGAGTGCCCATAGTAATCTCAAGCAGACTCTGCATATTTACCTTCTGTAAATATTTAGTCTATTAGGCATTCCGAAGGCACTGTATGGTACGGGTTGTCTCTCACTCATTGTGGACTACTACAGCATAGATCATGACAAGACCATGCTGTAGACTTGCACTGCTACCATTTCTTTGCTATCATTTCTTTACTATTATCCTTTTTTACAAAACAGCATGACAGCAAGAAAGTGTCAAACTATCAAATGTCCAGTTATATAACAGGTTATTTTTCAATTTTGTTTTTACTGGTGGTGAAGCAACACCATCTCTGTAGCTGTGATCCCCCATTCCATCCATTACATAAGCAACATAATACTAACCAGTCAAGACAATCCGCATGAGCCAGTCCCGCAGTCTAGTGCTGTTGATGATGTTCCAGAGCCAGTGGAAGTGGGTGAGGATATAGTGAATAGCATCAGGACTTGGTTTCAGGATGAGCTTAACTCTGGTCCACAATTCCGCTGAAAAAACCCCCCCATCAAACAACAAAACAAAAAAAGATTAACTCACAGTTGATATTTTTGTTATGAAGTCTTAGGCTGGGATTATACTTGCCGTTAGACCAAGCGTAAGCGTATGCGACCGTGTGCGACCTGCTGTGTCCTGTGTACAGACTCGCTGCAGCATTACGCACCCAACTGGAGGTCTTCACTAGGGGGAGACTATAGTAATTCAGCTGTGGAAGTTGGCCATGTGCCATTGTTTACTCTCATGATTGCCCCCAGCTTCGATGTCGATAATGCATCTTGCAGTCACCTTTTTTTGGAGTGATCGCCCCCTACTTTCTTATCAGTATTGCATCTCGCGGACGCGTCATGTTCGCTTGCGACGACGTGCACGACCGACGCACCAAACGACCGCAAAATACGCGAGGCAACCATGATGCGAACGCGAACGCGTTGTCTGCAACAAGTCTAAACCTGCCTTTACTCCTCCCCGTGAATGACCCCTGCAAGATCTTGGCCTGTGATCTCACTAAACACCAGAAGCATGTCTTCAGGGGGAGCAAGGCAAGCAGTGTTTGCTTAGAATGATTGCTTGGTACAACATGGCATGACACAACATCTTTACACTCTGTTTCATAAACATGATTTGTAGCCTGTTTGCATTCATCTCTTAAAGGGATGGTTCGGAGTAATTGCCCCCTAGGGTCATTTGCACCATGACCTCGAGCACTGGTAGCGGCAGCAGCATAGAGTAGAAGCCATCAGACAAGTGTTATTTAAATAAACTCCTGGTGTACTCACACACTTTCCAATGCCTCATTTCTTGAGTACAAATCCTATTTGTACTACTGCAGAAGTTTGGTAGGCTACCATTCCGGGCATTAGGGGGGTAATTTAGGAGATACACAGTTGGTTCCATTAGCGCCTGCACTACGCCATTCGGCTGATAGCGCTAACTCAATCAATGTTCGACCAAGGGGACCATGTATAAACCTCAGCTATGAGGATAATACATGGGGGCAGTCAATATCATGGCATTAATATGGTTTTGTTTCTTTCAACTTGCACAAAACACTGTGGCTGCGGCTTATACACAGGAAATGACTGTACTCACGAATAGTGCAGTTCTCTCCATAGTAACCAGTGCGGGTACAATCACATTCATAACTGTCCATCCCATATCTTATGCAGATTCCCATATGCTGACATGGATAGTAGCAACAAGGATTAACTGAAAAAAACATAGAAACTATGATTAGGCCTACATATTCCTGTCACTCTCTCTCTCTCTCTCTCTTTCTCATACACACACACACACACACACACACACATCAAACCCAGAATATTGGGATCATAAAGCAAAACACTAAACACTGACATGACATGATCGTGTTGTGGTGTCTGTGTGTGATTGCAGTGCCTTTGAGCTTGTCTGATTGATTGATTGATTGATTGATAGATTGATTGATTGATAATCTGATTGTGATTTTAGTGAGTATGCTCCACGCAAATCATTGACTCCAGTCTGTGAATTGCAGGCTGGCATTCCACAGCTCCAATGGGCTATCTTCTCCTTCACAACCGACCAGCCTGAAGTCAACATTAGTGCTTGATGTTCTTTGTGGAATGTGCAAGCAGATTTTAAAAGTGATAAAACAGCCCAGTTTTGATAAGGGTGGGAAGCATTTCTGTTTAATTTCTTTCTCTCCTATTCTCTCCTGTGAATAAGGACTTAAGTTAGGTAACTTATTGTGTTGTGGTCTCTTGTTTTTTTTTTTTTTTTGTCTTTGGTAGGTAACTCTAAAGTTTAAATATTAGTAAAGTTTTAAAAGGCTGCAATTTTCTTGTTGGTGGTTCTTCGAAGTTGGCAAGGAGGACATCTTTTTCCATGTTGCTCAAAGTTTTCCCCTGGATGGAATGTTTGGCACTGTTTTGACAGCACATCGATGTACAGCTTGCACGTAATTTGTAGAGTTCACAGTTTGGCAGTATGGTTGAGTAGTCTGAACATAATGTGCTCCTATATATTTTCCTTCACTGACCTCATTGACCTTTTCTTTTGAATACGCCTAGACATCAGGGAAGGATGTGAAAGAAAGACATCATTCTAACATAGGATTCCATTCCACAGCAATTCAAGGTTCTAACAAAGATCCTTCATCGCTCTGTTGATGTCAAATGAACCCAGATATTCTTTAGAATGTTCACTCTCCAACATTCCTGTCAAACCTGTGTGACGGTAGACATCCTTTTGTTAAGAAAACACTTAGACATCCTTTTGCTAAGGAAACATTACTACAGTTACAGTAGGCTACCTACAGTAACTATGCAAGGGTGGAATTTATTGACCTAGGGTTTATTGACCTTGGGTGTACAACTTTTTCCTCCTGGTTATTTACTCAAACAGGAGTAATATTTCCCTCTTCTGATAAAGGGAACTTGATAACTAATTGATAAATCGAGGGCTGAGAACCAAAGGGGAGTAAGTGACATTTTGGTCAAAATTGAGTTATATATATCACCTGAAAGCTCTTGATGAGCTCTCTTAGCTGACAAAATTATAGAAGTAAAATATATTGATAAATATATAGTTATTGAACAAAAACCAAAGGTCTTTAACTGTGAACATACTGTAGAAGCAGTTAGATTTGTTTTGGCTCTCCTGTGAAATGTCACTTACACCCCTTTGGTTCTCAGCCCTCGAAATATGAAATCAGAATGTGGCGGTGCTGGTTGGCCCTCACAAAGCATTTGTTTAATACCAAATACAACATAATCCATAATCCTGACCTTGAAATCATTGGCCCATGCCTAACCAATCACATTGATCAGAGATTCTTAACTTTGCTTCCTACTTTGCCTAACCTTTACAAAACTGATTATACTGCATAGTCCATGGGTGTCAAACATAAGGCCTGGGGGCCAGATCCGGCCCGCCAGCAGTAGTAGCTGACCTAAGGAGCTACAGTAGTATATGCTGTAGCCAGAAAAGTTGTGGGTTCATTTCCCGACTGCTACCGTTATGCTCTTAAGCAAGGCACTTGAGTTAGTCTGACTGTATTTGTAATAATTGACACATGTAAGCTGTTTTTGATTAAAACATCAGCCAAATGGATGCGTAAGCACAATTTTACTGTACCTACATGTTTGCTGTTTGCTGTTTGCTGCTGCACAACAACAGCAGCAAACTGTTCATTTCAGGAGTGGCTACATTCTATAGTTAGCTGTTACTAGTACAGTTACTGACCCTGCCAATTTTTTCCAAGCTTTTACGGTTAGGTTACATATAATATTTGTATGGCGCAATAAGACACGTTTGTTGACAGTTTTCTCACTGGTTTTAGACAAAAAACTAATCTCAATACTGCCATATTTCTCTGGAATAGGCTACATTTGAGAATAGATGGAATTCAATATACATGTAGCCTATATCAATATGCAGAAATATCAGCAAGGTAAAGGCTTACCATATCTACGTAGCTCAGACTACAACACTTTCTCAAACACTTAAAGTGGTCTGTCAATCTGGGTCCAATGTAACCCAAGCCCTTACATGGCCTCCCCACTGCAGCACAAACACATGGATGGCATGCATTACGTCCTAGCATGACTTCCTGCTTCACCCTCAGTTTAGCTGTGATAACACTAGAGGGCAAAATTTGAATGAAATGTGGTTGTGATGTAACAGAATGGAAATGCTGATAACTCAACCACCACTTTAACAGCACTTTTAACTACAGTGCTGCTGCTGAATTTCGTTGTAAACCATCACCATTATTATTATCATCATCATTATTATTATCATTATTATGGCAACTAGGCTATTATCATTGTTAGGCTATTATTTTATTATCATAGAAGCAGCCTAGTAGTAGACCTATATCACAATTATTTTTGCTTGTTAATTTGTGGCAAGACCCATTGAAACTCAGCACAAAGCCTATGAATGACCCTGTCGTAGTCCCCAGCTCAAGATCAGGCTTGTTCTTCACACACAAAGGCATAAAGGAAGAATGTTCTCCAGAATGTGACAGTGACTGCTTTGTTTCATCATTCTGGTTTTAAGACTTGCAGGAATGCCAATCAACCGGTTGTGTATTTGCACGTGCACATTACATTGCATTACATTACATTGGTCTGATCGGATCGGAAACTTACTGCGTGCTTTTGAGACAGTCTTTTCTTCCTCAGCTGTAATCGTCTGTCCCTGTGACAGCAGGAGTAATGTGCAGGTTTGCAATACGCACGATACTGATGGAGAGGAATAAGAGTAGAGCTAAGTACCATTAGCTATGTATAAATTAGCCTAGTACAATTAACTGCACCTATATCTGATTTAAACGGGCATATTAAAAATGAAATAGTTATCAGTTAGTTACCCTTCATTGTTAGCTTCAAATCCAGTGTAAGTTAGAACGCTGTCGTCGCTGCTTCGCTGCTGACCCAGGTTAGAGTCTCGTTTTTTTACGATTTAAATGGAAAAATAACAATCATCCTCAAGTGTCAGTGTCAATTTCAGTGCATAGAAACAACGGAGTCGATTGTGTCAAATAGATAAAAGAAAACGCATTGATTGGGCCCCAAACTGCTTCAGTCAGTGTCTAACTTTCTTTCCGCCGGTGAGTTGCAGCCCTCGAAAATATCCAGGAAAGTTCATTACGGGCGAGGGAGCGGGAAGAGGGTGGTGCAATTTCTGTTGTGAGAAAGTCGTGTTGTATTTTTTTTTTTTTTTTTAATTAATGTAGCAACCTAGGGCTAGGGAAGCCCGCAATGGTTGTAAGATTTGTAAAAAATACGAGGTGGAGTTAGAATGACATGATCAGTCCTGTTAACCCATACAAGTCCACAAACTAAATAGCCTAAACTTCTGACCACGTTTTCTAAACTATAACTTTGCTTATGCGTAGGCTAAATGAGAATATATGTGTAAATTATTTATTTACTATTATTATTATTTTTCAAAATCAGATAGGGCTACACATATCCGCTGTACTTAGGCTATATTATAATTTGCCATAATATGACGATTTACAATTTTTTTATGTAAAGTTTAGCACCATATTTAGTTCAGTGTATGATGTCATGGAAGATGTTCCTGGCTTGATCCCAGGAAGAGACCAAGGAGAGGAATCATACTATAGCCTATGGGAGGGCTCCATGTTGGCCATATTACAGTAAACAAATGTACATTTCCAGGAAGGGTTTACATTACAGTTTTTGCCCGTTGCTTGAACACATTTTTCAAAACCTCGCTCACTGTGCCAAAACTCTACACACAAGCAAACATAACACAACCCTAGGAAATATACCTTTCACATCTATTTCAAATTGAAACTCTACTATCAGTACCTAAACTCTGCTATCAAAACCTAACAATCCTTTGTCAAAATATAACTCTGGTGACAAAATGAAACACACTTGCATCATATGCATACACTTTCAGATCAGGAAGAACACACTAGTCTACTCTATATAAAACATATTTGCTTGAATACCTTCGCTCATTGTGCCAAAACTCTAAACACACGTAAACATGACACAACACTGGGAAATAAACCATTCACATCACCATTTCCAATGGCAAAACTGAGGGCTTTTTGTAGATGGCTGATTGGTGTTCAGTTTTGCAAGTAAGTGCGTTCAGTTGTGCACTTGAGAGGTTGCAATTACCCGATGTGTTTTGTGTTTTGGATATATGTGTTTAACAAACGGTACTCTGAGATTTCATTTTTGAACAAAGTGTCTTATGACATAGTATGCAGGACCAAGTGTGTTGCATAAAGGAGTAAGCGTGTTGCAGGATTGCAACTAGAGGGCAAAGCAGCACTTTTGTTTTAGGTATAGGTACATGTGTTTGAGATATGGCAACAAAACTTCAAGTTGTGTTACTTTAGTCTAAGCATGGGTCTATATTGTTCAAGCCACGGGCAAAAACTGTAATTGTGTTGAATGCATGATGCTTGCCATCAGTATTTCTTTTTCACATTAAGTTATGTAGCCTGCACAGTGAAGGTTTAAGATTTCCTGTTATTGTCATTTTATCATGCACTTGGGTAAAATCAACACATAGGCTAGGCCAACAGCGTGTTTAAGTAGCTTAAAATTATTACTACAGGAAAACTCAAAATAACATTTCTCTGTGTACATGGAATACAATACAACTAGAACACATACAGTTTTTTTACAATCACTTTGCTACTATTTTCAGAACCTTGATGTCATTTTTCAAAACTCTAGACACAAAATTCAAAACGGTTATCACTTGTAACACAGGCCCTCTAATGTTCAAAACATTGGATTGTACATTCACATCTTCAAAGAAATCTTGCAATTGCACAATCATTGGTTCAAAAAACAAATTTACTGTGAAATACCACTGAAACATAACTATAGATCACCCGCACACAAGCAACCGATAGTTTCATTGTGTCATTGTTCGTACAATCATTAGATATTGTAGAACAAAATAGGTGATACAGGTTTCATTATGGTACTACAGGAACAGTACAGTAAACACATCTCTGTAAAAGTACTGCAGTAGTAGAGAGAATACTACAGACACAGTGGAATCATTGATCAAAGTTTGTAATATATTGATGCAAAACACTACAGTACAATCACAACATAGGTTTATTTGAATTAAAGTAAAAATAATTAGCTATGAAATAGAAAAGAAAAGACAGCCTGATGAAAATATAAAATATAAAAAATATCTAGGCTATTTTTTTATATAAAGATATAAAATATTAGGCTACATCCATGGATATTGTAGTCTAATTGGTTCATGCTCCACGCTAATTGGTGACAGTGAATCTCGTTACAGTATCTTGAAACTTTCATGATTTCATGACACTCATTTGAAATGTAAAGTGTGAATTGCCTTTTGAAATAGTAGTACTTTGATGTTAAGTTGTATCATATTGAACAGGTGAGTTTTGTTGAATGAACAAATGATCTAAGTTGTATGTGTATTATATCCAAGCAGTGTTGGGGAGTAACGCATTACATGTAATTGAGTTACGTAATTTAATTACAAAATAAATGTAACTGTAATATATTACAGTTACTGTAGAAAAAATGTAATTCAATTACAGGTACTTTTGAAATTTTTCAAAATTACAATTTGAATTACATCTCAATATTGTCAGCAAAACTTTGCAAAGAAAATTGTATGTAAAAAGAACTGTTTCCCTCCACAGCCATAATTTGATATGGGACCTTCTGATAGGCTCTATCACGTCTACAGCGCCATCAGCGTAGGCCTACATGCCTGCCTGTAAACGTGTTATGATTATCATTATATTATCCTCACAAAAAATGTGATGCCAATTCATGTATTGAATGCCCTTGCTGCCTTTTGCGCTTGTACAGAACTGCTCGGCAGCCTGTAGACCAAGGCCGAAATATTCGCATGGATTTGGGGACTATATATATCATTCAAAAATCGGAAAAGTAATCAAAAAGTAATCAAAAGTAATTAGTTACGCTACTCAGAAAAAGTAATTCAAATAGTTACACTACTATTACATTTTAAACAGAGTAACTTGTAACTGTAACTCATTACATTTCTAAAGTAACCTTCCCAACACTGTATCCAAGCAATTGAGAAAAGGGTTAGAGTTTTGAAAAATGATCATTGGTTGTGAGTTTTGTGTCTAGAGTTGTGAAAAATGACATCAAGGTTCTGAAAATAGTAGCAAAGTGATTGTAAAAAACTGTAAACAACCCAAAAGTCCAGGAGGGTATAACACGAGAGAGGGCACTTGTGAGCATTTTTGCATGATGGCTAGTGTGTGTGTGTGTGTGTGTGTGTGTGTGTGTGTGTGTGTGTGTGTGTGTGTGTGTGTGTGTGTGTGTGTGTGTGTGTGTGTGTGTGTGTGTGTGTGTGTGTGTGGTTGTGTGTGTGGTTGTGTGTGTGTGTGTGTGTGTGTGTGTGTGTGTGTGTGTGTGTGTAAAGGGGGCAGTGGTAAGACTGCCCATCAGACAGCCTGGAATATAAAGCTATTAAGCAACTTGAAACTCCTGTAGGCTACCTCTTGCATGACGTCAGAATGGAAAATTGCTGTTGGAGCAATCATTGATGGTAGAAGAGGCTCTGACAAAGCGCTGGCAAAGCACTCTTAGGCTATCCATCCTCCTTGAATATTGTAGCCCTAACCAGTACACCACGGCTGCCCCCATAGGACTGAGGTCTGGGTATTTGTTTCAGCCACTCCAGAACATCCACCTTGTTGTCTAAACCATTTTCTTGTTTTCGCTGTAGGCTTCAGATCATTGTCTGGCTGGAGAGTTAATCTTCTCCCAAGTCATAATTCTCTTGCAGACTGAATCAGATTGTCCTCCAGGATTTCCTAGGCTATAGCGCCTACCACTTCTCAAATGAGATGTGGTCTGGCAACCAGACGTTCATTTTCTCGTATTTGAAATAGATGCCCAGATCCGTTCATTGGCCGCCACGGATGTCTATCAAATGCGTCTGTGCATAGCTCATCATGGTCTTGCTTTCTCCCCTGTTCTGAGATTGGTCGACAACATCAGGCGGAAATGTGGGTGTCAGTTTCCAGACTGCCTTAGCAGCGTGAATGAAATCGCCGCGTAAGGCAGGATGGGAACACCCAGGCTAAGGATTTCCATATATTTTGCTGAATTCATACCTTTACAAGCCAGGGCCTGCTATCGAGAAGAATCCCCTCAGCATGATGCTACCACTATACCATACTTCAAATGGTGCATTTTTTTGTGATGTGCAGTGTTTGTGTGCGGCACAAATAGCATCTAGTCTGATAGCCAAAAAGTTCCATTTTGGAGCCATCAGACCAACAAACCTGCTTCCATTGACCATTTTTAAATTCAGAGGACCAAGAGCATGATCCCGTGGTGTCAGATTGTATGTTTGTAATTCATCCTTTTTAGATAATGAAGTCAGTCAGACCAAATAGATGATAACTGATATTAGAAAAAAAACCATTTCCCCTGTTGTCATTAATGGTCAGGTTGTGGAAACTGTTCAGAAGTATAAATATCTAAAGACTGTGATTGACAACAAGGTAACCTTTTTGCAGACAATGTATGTGAGAAAGCTCACTAATGCTAACTTTTCATGTGAGCAGCATTTTTATGTAGATGTTTTACTGTTGTTTTATTGGATCTGTTCTTCATTTTATCTGCTTGTATGGGTTTTTAAATCTGAAGGAGAAAAACAGTTTCTGTTCCATAGTCAGCAAGAAAACTAGCAAAATTGCTGGGTCTCCCTCGATTAACATTCATTCCTTGCACAAAGCCTGGTCGATCTTGGATGATCTCACTCACTCCATGATCTCAGAGTTTACATTGCTTCCATCTGGCCATATAGGTTTGTGTCCAAGAACTCTTTTGTACCCACTCTCACATGAGTGTTTTTATAATTATTCCTTAGGCTTTTTTTTTTTTTTTATGTTTTTTTTATCAATGTTTATGGTGTATTTATGTCTACTTAAAATACACCATAAATGTGTTCTCTCTGACTGCAAAACAAATTGCCCCTTGGGGATAATAAAGTCTCCTTGAACCTTAATGTGTGTAATTTATTTAAGGTACAGTATGGACGAGATAAATCTGCCAAGATCTAACAAAGTATCCCCTACAGTATGTGGACAGCTCCCACGTGCACATATACTTGAAGTACTGCCAGGAGTTATGACATGGAAGAGTAAGAATCTGAGGGTGAGCTTGTTACTCACGGTGTACTGTATCTGTGTATCCTGCACAAACTTCTGGACCCTTATGAGACTATACAACATATAAAGGGAGGAAAACATTTTGTAGATTTTGAGTAGCAACAACATGCAAACATTGTAAAACCATTGGAACAGGCTGCTGCAATACAACAAAGAGTACACTGTATAAAGTGGATTTTACATCTTTAATAGTGATTTACGTAAAAGTGGAAATGCTTAAGCAGAGGTTTTGGGCAGCTCTTAGAAGAGCTGTTTATATTGAGAAATGTTAAAATCACACATCTCTGAGTGCGTTCAGGGACTACACATTTTGTGGTCTGTTGATTAGGAAGTCCAGAATCCAGTTGCTGAACTGAAGTCAATGAACAGCATTCTAGGTGTTGCTATAATAAGTGCGCGTATGATTCAATTAGTAAAAAAGTTTCATTGATATATTTATGTTTTTGCCAATCATTTATTTAAATAGATATATTAGGGCTGTCAATCGATTAAACATTTTTATCTAATTAACTATAGCCTACTCTTTGCTGTGAAAGTATTTTAAATATTTCAATTCAAATGCATTATTGAATGATCAGCATTAGTGACTTTAAAGTAAAAAAAACTCTTTTATTATTATTTTCAATGTTAAAATAATAGCCACGACAATCTACTGTATATTAAGACCTAATATGCTGAGGAAATACATTCAGAAGTGCTTCGGGAAGAAGTTTTTTTTTTAAAACATACAAGGCATTTCAGGCCACATTTATAGCCTAACCTAGGGGACACAATGAAAATAAATCGACACTCCTCTCAACACTGTCAATGTCAACACTATTTCTTTGCATTGATGTGGTACTTTAGAGTTGACAAACTCCAGTGATATGCAAATTCCTTGCCGCAGACATTGCAGAGGACTTTATTGTAATCAACACTTTATTTTTTAACACCTTTTATTTTAAACACCTTTTTTTTTAAAGGTAAATGTTCCAATCATTGATCCAGGCAGCACATTCTCGTCTCCCTATTTAACAGTCTAATGGTTACTGACTAGAATGGCTTTGGGTCAGAGGTCATTGTTATTTTATTTTTCTTCAAATTAATTAATCTAAATTGATCAGTTATTTTGACAGCCCAAAAAAAGAATATAAGACAGTATTGCACATACCTTAGGCCTCCATAAAGTCATTGAAACATAGTAATGCAAAACACTGCAAAAAATGCTGTGAGTTTTAAGGCTCGTTGCTGTGGAGTGTTGGAGGTGATTTTAAAGCACACATGGACAGTAGGTTAAATATATCAGTCTAAACCTCAGTCAGCAGCACAGCGCAGACCCCGTGTGCAAAAAGACACAGGGTGCCGTGCCGCCATCTTGCTGACTTTGTGAATCTAGTCAGTATTTTGAATTAATTGGGTATCGTTCAAAAATGTTCAATACTGTCGAGCACCAGCACCAAAACCTTGATTTAGATATTGTTTTCTGTGACAGAGTGCACTGTGGATATGTGCTCGTGTACCAACGAGTTTAGCTCTTTGTAGTCAAGCTGCAGCTTTGGCTACTGCGAGGCCCAGGGTCTGATCCGTTGTTGAACAACCATTACTTTTAGTTTAACTTACCATACATAAAAAAAGATAACATCAATGTTTATGAAATGAAGGAAGAATTACAACTGAATAAATTTAAAAAGACTATACGTGGCAAAATATAGTAGGCCAGACGGCCAGATATAAACCCCATGTGATCCACTGGCCCCTTCTTATACTATACGGGAAGTTCCAGAGTTTGAGCATGCAAGGCTGAACAGTCAAACACAAAGCAGGTTATACAAACAGGACATTTTATATTTTTGCACATTTGTTTTTTGAACCATGGCACACAGGGGCAGAGGACTTGAAATATTCCCGGGAGAGTTCAAGTTCCCAGGGCGTGGGGGTGCGAATGATAAGTGTGACCGTCCAACGTGGCCTGATTGCTATTTTAGGGGGGTTAAGTCTGGGGCTAAACAAGATGCTCAAAATCAAATCCTCTAAAACACAATACAATCCATGTGGATCTCTCCCTTATAAATAATTGGCCCAGCAGTAGGACCAAGGTAGGATTACGTAGCCTACGCCAACGTCAACTGGACGTGTTCGTCAATTACGATTGCTTTCTCTCACTATGCTTTTTTAGACAATAGTGGGAATTAAAAGTAGACTAGTTGCTACATACTGTAACAAAATGCAGGCCGCGACAAGCCACAAATACCATGGCCAGAAAGAGAGAAAGAGGCACCTGGCATGGTGAATTTCCCCTTGGGGATCAAAAAAGTATCTATCTATCTATCTATCTATCTATCTGGTAGCCAATTGGGTGTCACACCTCACAGGCGCTCATCTCAAATCTTCAGCAGGATATAGCTTACCCATCTCATACCTTCATGTCAGGTCATCATTTGTTACCACTTTATTTGTTTGAAGCTGTTAAGATAAAAGAACATCATGTTGGTTTAACTGTCTTTTGGAATAAATTTGGCTTTTATTTTGAAAAATGACGAATGGCGGCCATATTGTAAACTTTTAATGTGGCACTGACAATGTTGACAACCCTGAGCTCACTACACGTATGACCAAACTAGCTGTCCTTGCGGAAAAGGGCTAGTGACAAAACTGTCAGGCGAAAGTACTTCTCTGGAACGCAGACGAGACGCACAAGTGATGGCATCGGAGGAAACTTTCAAGGTTGCCACGTGGTTTTCTTGCTCACAACATAGCCCTAATTTAATTCAGTTTGACAATGAACATAACGAACCGTTTGTGAAATACCTTGTCACTATGCTATTCGGGAATGGTTTCTGAAATCGGGGACAAGGTGTTTCAAGTTTCTCCACGCCTCGAGTCGCAACATGAAAACACAATTTTTGGCATTTGGCTTCATTGAATGACCACCAAAGAGAGGACCTACTGTACTTTGGTATAATTTTGAGGTTGTAACATTAATTGCTCTATATGTTTAAGGTTTTGATCACATAAATCACTGTCTTATATGATTGAATGCACCAAACAACTAGGCTTCTAGTTTATTTTCACGGCGAATCTGTACATGGGTAGGTAGGCTACATCACCGTGTTCTGTCATCACCAAGCCAGCCATTGGACTAGCAAGCATGCGCACAAGTTTACATAAAGCTATGCTGAGAAGTCAACTATCCCAGTCATGAAAACACAAAGAACATTTTGGACCAAGTCATGGGATATGAGGAAATTGTTTTCACATACAATCCATCGCTTGTTGTTGTCGTTTATGTTGACTGCAGTAGCTTATTAAACTAGGCCTATATTTTCATTGGCAAACTGGTTTTGATGCTACTGACACTGCTGAATGGATCTCTCCATTGCCTATGTAGAATGCCTGATATTGCACAATGTTACATTGTATGACATTGCATGTCATTTTTTGCAGGCTGGACAAATCGGTTAGCCTACCTTAGCACGGAATCAGCACCCATTATGTTGAATATTAACAAAAAGAGAAATTCCTCCACTTTGTTAGGCTACTTTATGATTTGTATTGCCTTTGGTTATATCACCTGTAGCCATAGTTGAATGAAATGAACATTCCAGAGTCTCTTCTATGGGTGAATGGGGCTTTTGCCTTTAGGGAAATGGCAGGTAAACAACCTTTGTAGTGGGGTAGGCTACACAACAAAGCTGTTTTTAAATGAGCTCAGTCTGAATATAGATAACCAAACAAACGTATGTGACAGATGATGATGTCATAGATTACTTTTGTCACTTGCATAGGGCTACACCTGTTTCATTGATGAAAGTTAAAATCATGTGGCAAGATGTGGCAGCCATTGAAATCTGGGTGTGATAATGTAAAGCACAGGCAGAGAATGAATGGCAATCTCTAGCTCGCATTGCAGTGTTGTGTTGTGTGCCATTCTACTGTATGATGTAAACATGACAGTTGCCGAGACATTAGATTTGTTAGCTTACTAGCAGCATTTGCTTTGTTAGAAGAATATGAGTGTAATTCCTTGTGGGTTTCAATGTTGTATTTTTTATGTTTACACTTAGGTAAATTCCCTGAAAGACAAAGTGACCCTGATCACTGGTGCCAGCTCAGGAATCGGAGCAGCGACAGCCCTATTGTTTGCCAAACTTGGTGCTCGGCTCGCATTAAATGGCCGCGATGTGGAAAATCTAAAAAAGATAGCTGAACAGTGCACCGGCCACGGTGCCATCCAGGTATTATTAATTGTTTTTTCTTCATTAGTGGTCTTAATGACCCAGTCCAGCCATTGATTAACCCCAGAGGTGGAAAAGTCCAGCTTCAGAAAGTAAAAGTCCTACCACATATCTGTGCACAAGCAGCTAATTGATGAGATCACCTGTGTTAAGTGCACAGGTAGAACCAATACATTACTGGATTTTTACTTTCTGAAGCTGGAGTTTTCCACCTCTGATTAACCCCAAAGACATCTTACTGTAGCTTCTCAAAAAGGTACATCTCAAAAACACCTTCGTGGCCTTGAAACAGCTTGTAGGCCTAATGGATTTCTACACTCTGCATTTGATTTGGGGAGTTTGTTGCCCCCACCTTGATATTGTTCACAACTCTACCTGCTTGTGGCATGGAGTTCCCATAAGAATCTTTAACTTTCTGTAAACTTAGATTTACACAGCACTACATAGTGGGAGTTGTAATATTGGAACAACACAGGCTACAAACAAATTCTTTGTCATTTAGTTGGCCAAATAAATCTGATACCAAAGGCTGAAATGGATATGTCTCCTCACCATTGTTGCCTGGATAGGCACCTGCTTATTAAACACTAGACAATATACAACTGACTTTAAGTTGAATTGTTTTTGTCTCTTTTAGCCCTTGCTTGTGCCTGGTGATCTGACCGACGAGGAGACAGTGAGCAAAACTGTGGACCAGACTCTTGCTCATTTTGGCAGGCTTGATGTCCTTGTCAATAGTGCAGGAATCTTGGCCATGGGCAGTATTGAAACAACTGATTTAGCCCAGTATGATAAGGTCATGAATGTCAATGTCAGGTGAGTAACTGTATAACATTACAGGGTAATAATCACAGATGTTGACCAACATGGAAAGCATCTCTGGATATAATGTCTGTTATGCCCAGTGGGTGTAAAACAACTTAATATGTGTTAAGTTGTGTTTGTATGGGCCTTAGAGATAAACATCTCATAAAATGTATGAACAGATGGAGTGATGTGTTGATATATTACAATATTTTACAATAGTGACAGTCATAATATACTTTGAGGGGCCGTTGTGCATGTTTCCTTCCCATCTCTGAAACCAGTTGGAGCAGTTTCATGTCCCTGTTGCTGAGATAGTTTATTGGATTGCCTGGGGTTATTTGGACTGGCACCACTTCCATAAATTACTAACCATCATATAGTTCACACACCTGTGTGTGTGTGTGTGTGTGTGTGTGTGTGCACGCGCTGTGCGCGTGTGTAATTTGTTCTAATTCTAATTAGCCATTGTTAAGTTTAGTTTGTGATTACATCTGCAAGTACTTATTTTGGACAGCAGTGAGTGGTGGGCTATTGTAATATACAGTAACAATTTCTTTTGATTTTTGGGGACATTTTGAACATAGTTTAATAATTGGGGGTGGGGGGCATGTCAAATAAATTATGATTACAGCTTTGATATGTAAAATACATTAATTTTCAGCTCAAAATCAGGCAACCCTGATACACAAAGTCACATGAGTAATTTGAAAAGGATGTGATATGGCATTTTCAGACCAGCTGCTATTTGAACAACACATTTAATTGTTTGTAACAAAGGAACAACACACTTTATATAAAATTGTCCAGAGCCCATGGTGATATTACATCGTATTGCCACTGTAATCTCTTCTGATGCATTCAGTTGAAAAGGATTGATCAAAGTCAAACCTTTTCGTAATCAACTTTGGCATGCCTTTGCACCAATGTGCATGGGCTCCCGAGTGTGTCTACTATAATTTCCCTACTATTAGCCACGGCTTACACATTGATTTTGCAGAATTTCTTTAGCTATGAGGTTAATTCACGGGGGCAGTTAATATGGTATTAATATGGTTTTGCTTATTTTAACTTGTGGAAACATTCTTTCTTGTGGCTTATATACAATGTGGCTACAGGAAATTACTGTATGTGAGTTTTCCCTTGGAGTCCTTATTAATTGTTTGTTTCTGTTGCAGGTCTGTGTATCACCTGACCCACCTGTGTGTGCCCCATTTGATAAAGACACAAGGCTCTATTGTGAATGTCTCAAGTGTCAATGGCCAGCGATCGGTGGGTGTGCACATGTGTATTTTGCTGTCTGGCTGGGGTGATAGCTGAGAAAGCTGGAGACTTATTGTCCTTATTGTACCCATCTTATTTTAACTGTAAGTGTATTTTAAGGCTAACAGGATAGGTTTGTTTTTGTATAGGTGATATTGTGTTAATATAATGTAGAATTATTATGTTGATTTCTCATGTCCATCTACTGTTGTTGCTTGTGTCATAGTTTCCTGGTGTCCTTGCCTACTGTATGTCCAAATCAGCCATTGACCAATTCACTCGCTGCACAGCGCTTGGTAAGACATGATCAATTGCTTCAAGTTCTAAATAACGTAAATATAAACATGTTTTAACTGTGTAAATACATGCTGTGTGAGTAATATGTGCCGTTTGTTTATACGGGTTGTTTTGTTTTATGTAGAACTGGCTGAAAAAAAAGTGCGGGTCAATTCGGTCTGGTACGTACATATTTTTTTGACTTCTGAAATATTAAACATGTTTTCTGTAATTTCTGAAAATAAGTGCAACATAACAGAACTATATTTTATTCAAGAGACGTAAATGTTTTCTACAGCCCCGGAGTGATCATAACTGAAGTTCACAAACGAGCTGGTTTGAATGAAGAAGAATATGCAAAGGTAGGCTACTTGTGTGGAACTGAAAATTAAATCTCTGTTGTAGTGATGGCCAGTGACCTTTGTGTAACCAGGCTAAGGACATTTAAGAACTTCTGAGTCAGAGTTGCAACCTGGCAAAAGCAAAGCCTCTCTTCATGAAGAGAGATAAGAGCAAAAAACAAATGCCATTTCAGTAGAACCACCAGCCATAAGGAGAATTTCTTCTGCTGTCTTTGTTTACTTCTCCCAGCTGTTTGAGAATTGCCAGACAGATATTGTTAATAGACGGTGTAGAGGATACATCAAAGCTTCCTTTAAAAATGCAACAGTTATGGGGTCGTTTGAAGTTATCAGACAGGAAAAACTTTGATCCATTTTGAATGGCATACGCTCTGTTAGAAATCTTATAAATTAACGAAAAAACGATGAGATGAGACCTTTAAATCCTATAGAAAATCAGTGGATTGACTTGAAGAGAGCAGTCCATCTCCATTTCCTACAGAATTTGACTGGATTTTAACAATTCTGCACGGAAGATTGGGCAAATGTTCCCCAATCTAGGTGTGCAACGCTATAATAGACATATCCAAACAGATTGATGGCTGTAGTGAAAGCAAAAGGAAGCTCTACAAAGTATTAAGTCAGGGGTATGATGACTTTTCCAACCCTGTTATTCTAGTTTTAATTTTTTTTTCATTATTTTGATGTTGTGCAGCTAAATTTGTATATAAACTGGAAGAGATTGTTTTTAAAATGGGTTTTGATTTCAGGCTGTAAGACAAAAAAGTAACTATTTCTAAAAGGTATGATGACTTTCTTTAGGCACTGTAAACGTAGAGTTAACTTTTAAATCATTGGTCAAGCATAAGTAACATACAGTGGGTATAGTAAGTATTCACACCCATGCTAAAGTTGACTAAAAAGAGGAATATAAAATCATCTTTTGAGAATTGATTGTAATGCCTTAATTCAAAAAATGAGTAAAAATCAAACCTCTAAGGACACTAATTTTCTTTGTGATTGAAGAATGTATCGTAAATAGATAAATGTTCTTCCTTAAATACAGGTTGCATAAGTAATTGAACCCTATGTTAAATTCCCATAGGAGCAGGAGGATTTTTTATATGTTTTTATTTTTAAAGGCCAGCTATTTTATGGATCCAGGATATTATGCATCCTGATAAAGTTCCCTTGGCCTTTGAAATTAAAATAGCCCCACATCATCACATACCCTTCACCATAGCTAGAGATTGGCATGGTGCTTTTTCCAGTTAGCCTATTAGCCTGTTTGATTTGCATTGAGCTCAATGAGTATGATTTTATATTCCTCTTTTTAGTCAACTTTAGCATGGGTGTGAATACTTACTATACCCACTGTAAGTATCACATTGATCAGGGATTCCTTATGTTACTATGAGGCAAATACATTCCCATACTCGAACATGGTGGTTTGTAAATTGTAAGCATGCATCAGGCAACAAGGTCTCTGCATGAAGTGAGGGCCAAAAATGCATCGTGTGCACACTGCAAAATAAAGAAGAAAATGGTATGAAAGGCAAGGGGGAAAGACCATTGTAAAGGGATGGAAACATAATCTAATATCTATTCTTACGACATACTTGTGTGTTCACCTGCAATTTGGCACCTACAGTAATTGTTACCAATTGTGTTGCTGTTGTATCCTAATCCAAACAAATGCAACATGCACACAGTCATGCACTGTAGGTGCTGGATAAAAAAAATGTAATATTGTGAAAAATAGCAAATCTAGGAATATAAGAATATCTGCACACTAGCTCCCTTTTTTCTGTTTGTTAAAGTTACACCATAATCCATGTTGTATCCTAAACCATGATTTTATTAATGTGGCTTGATTGTAGAAGGTCCTCAACCAACAGCACAATGAATTCAAACATCGTTTCCTGTTTATAGCCAAAGAGGACAGTAATACATGGAGCCATTTTAACAGGCCAGTTTCTGCCAGATTAAGCCATATGTGTCCATTCAGGGTTTTTTTCATACCGACAGTACTCTGTGACCTCGAGAAACAGCAAGGCAGCAAAAAAGTCAGCGTGCACATGAGATTAGGTGACTGGCTGGAACAGTGATATGAGGAACAAGAGGCACGTGACTAGGGTAAACAAAGGAGCACATAGTAAATAGGAACAGGAAGTAAACCAAAACATATAACAACCAGGAAGAATAAACAAAGGAGTACTGCATAAGACACTGAAAATACAAAATTCAAGACCACAACATTTATAAGCAGCTTCATGAAACCCCTGAACTTGCTCAATGATTCAGGCAAACATTGTAAATGACCCTCCCTGTTTCTAAAAGTGGCTGTGACTTGATTCAAACAGCATGTTATGCTAGAATTGTAACTTAGGTTGTTAGGTTAGCTTGTTTTGTTTTCACATGTCAAGTCGTTTTCACATGTCATTTTGTTGTAAAATGTGCTTATAGTAAAAGTGGTTGTGACAGAATATTTTCATTTGTGTGATTTGTGCAGTTCATATTCAATGCAGTATAGAGTTACAGCTGTATAGTATTTACTGTAGATACTGAGATGCCCCCCCCCCCTTTTCTTTACTATCAGTTCCTAGAGAAGTGTAAGGTGACCCATGCCCTTGGGCGACCAGGGGAGGCCGATGAAGTCGCTCATGCCATTGCTTTCCTGGCGTCAGATGCTGCAACCTACATAACAGGGGTCAACCTTCCTGTGGACGGGGGTCGGCACGCCATGTGTCCGCGATAATGGGCCTCTCACCTGGAGTGGACCTGGTCTCACTGAAATGATCTGTTTGACTGGCGACAGGTGATAATAAAAGGTGATGTTAGTGCTGACAGCTGAGTGCCTTCCATTTTATTCATAAAGCTGTGGCCGTTGCTGCTACAAATGTTAGTAAAAATAATCAGATAGATAGATAGATAGATAGATATAGATAGATAGATAGATACTTTATTGATCCCCAAGGGGATATTCAAGAGGGGATGATTAATTAAATTCAATTCAATTAAAAAAATGAACTTTATTTATCCCCGAGGGGCAATTTCTCCATGCAGCCATAGTGACATATAAGACATAGCGCAACATATATGATTAGATTAGGTGGCCAGGATAGAATGGGTCAGGTGTTGAATTTAGCCAGGACCCATACTCTTTCTCATGGAATGCCATGGGATCTTTTATAACGTCTTGACGTGGTCAGAACCTTGGGTTAGTTAATGTCTCATCCAAAGAAAGGACGTGACAGCATGATAGGAGACAGCTGGGCCTTGAATTTTCCCCACTATAACTGACTTTCACATGACTTTCTTTCATTCTTTTTAGCAGTTAGGTTTAGCAATTAATTTGTTATATTGGCTTTAAAACTGGGTCCTGTATGGTCTACGAACTAAGCTTTGACACAGAGTTAAAATGTGAGTGCATATTTGTGAATGACAAACTTAGAAGACAATTCACACATCCAATAAGCATGAACCTGAGCAATCCTGTGTGCCTAATTTTCATAATAGGAACAGGGAGAGTGAGACAAAAAGAGTTTCGAAAAACTGTTTATTGACAAAGCATTCACAAACTGGTTTTGCAAGAAATAAATAATAGACTTCCCCTCGTATTCTGTTCAGCATCTACTTAACTAAATGAGATCAGCCTTACCCCGCCTTCAGTCCTTTCACTATCCTGATTGATTATTAGTATGGAGCACCACAAGGAATTGTCTACTAAAAAGAATGGAGACCAAACTCTCCTCGCAGACAGTCTGGCCTAGATCCATTCGTAAACGTTTATCTCCTGGTTTGTGGACGCTCGTCTGAAGTTTGAAATCATTGGAGTTCAATCACTAACATTAGGTAATGATGTACGTTAACTACGGGGAACACAGTGATAACGATAGGCTTGAAACCTAAATGTAATCGCTCTCGGAAACGCCCTCTGTTCTCTGATTGGGCAGAGGTGCACTTGCCGGAGTAAACGAAAGTGGATCCCAGACGGAGTACTGAAGGGAAGTGAAATTTAGCGGAAGTGCGTAGACAGGCGGAGTCAGGCTAGGATAGCAGTTCTCAATCATATAAAGAGTATAAATCCTCCTTCAGTAGATGTGGTTTTGACGGAGTATTTGCATTTATGAGATTTGCGTAGGGTTTTTTTCAGATATACTCTTCATATACTGTATGTAAAACTGCTCCCCTTGGTTAACTGTAGGCTTAACGTAGGCTTTACAGTTCTTCACTCTCATCTCCTTCTCTTCTGAAGTATTCTTGGTAAATCCCACTCAGGGCTGTAGCTGCTTCTAAGGAGACTTTAAGTTGACCCATGACCTCTTCGTCTTCACTCATGCTTAAAACTGTGAGAGGGGAAGTAATGCAATTAATCGATGTATGCCATTATCACAGTTCAGCTGGAAGCCTAAACAGTCCTACAATTTCTATTATTCCACTGCTCGGTTGAGTTCCCCATTGTCCTGCGTTCTATAAGGGTGTGCATTAACTTTAGTTATTATATGGCTCTCTAGAATGTTGAGGGAGCTCCCATTCACTTTGAATGGGCCTCTCAACGTTGTACCCTCCAGAATTATTGGCACCCTTGGTAAAAGTTGACTAAAAATAGGTCTAAAAAATAATCTTTAGGTGATTTATTGTACTCCCACAATGAAAACAACGAGGAAAAATACACCCTGCAAGGGAAGCAAATTTATTCTGAGAAAAAGGAAAATCTCATGAAGAAATAAATGTTTTTAATAAAAACACGTCACTCACAATTATTGGCACCCCTACTTGTAATACCTTCTTAAACCTCCCTTTGTCAATAAAACAGCATATAATATTCTTCTCTGACACCCCATTAAGATTGAGAATACAAAGTAAGGGATTTAAGACCATTCATCTTTACAAAACCTCCCCAGATCGTCCAGATTGCTAGGTCCACACTTGTGCATTCTTCTCGTTGACTCATCCCACTGTTTTTCTATGGAGTTTAGATCAGGGGACTGCTATGGCAATGTCTGAAGCTTGATTTTGTGTTCAGTAAACCATATTTGTTTTGATCTGTGCATTTGTTTTGGTTCATTGACCTGATGAATGATCCAATCATGACCAACTTTTAGGGCCTTGGCAGAGATTGTTTGATTTCCTTTGAAAATGTTCAGGTTTTTCTTGGTGTTCATGATGCCATGCACCTTAATTAGGTTCCCAAGGCCTTTGGGAATTAAAACAGCCCCACAATAGCACAGCCCCTCCACCATAATTCTGATTAGGCATGGGGTTCTTTTTAGTATAGTCATTCTTCTATGTACGCCAAAGACACCTTAAGTGTTTTTAGCAAAAGAGCATAATTTTATTTTCATCTGACAATAGACCACACTCCCAGACATGTCATGGTACCATTCAGTAACTCCTGCCATTTACATTGTTCATTAAATGACTCTACTAGCTTTAACCTGACATGCTGTCTAAATAATCTATTAGCAGTGAGGTCACTTTTGAAGATTTTTGGGGGGGACTTGGTGACCCCAAGATGATAGCTTTGTCTGTAACTCTCAACAGTGGTTCTTATGGATTTTTTTGCCTATCATACCATCCTCTATACTGTGCGTGGGAGCAAAATAGCCATGGGTCTTTGTCCAAGCATGTTTGCCACATTTCCAGATGATTAGAACCTTTTAGTCATCATTTTAACTGAAAATATAGGCATTTTCAACAAAATACCTAGTTTCCATAGACATTCTCTTACTTACAAATGTCAACATAATTTCTTTTTATTTCAATTTAGTGTATTCTCTTGTCTCTCCAATGTTGAAAAATGACTAGAGGATTTAGCCTCTGAGTGACTTCATTTTCATACCATAGTGAAAAAGAACGTCATGAACTACTTCTGAAAGTTCACAGACACTCTGATTTACTTTAAAATGTTGCATTTACATAGGAAAATGCTCCTGTTAAATGTTGTACATAATATGTTTCAGGGGTGCCAATAATTGTGAGCAAGCTGTTTTTGTTAAAAATATTTATTTCTTTATGAGATTTTCCTTTTTCTCAGAATAAATTTGCTTGCCTTGCAGGGTATATTTTTCCTCATTGTTTTCATTGTGGGAGTACAATAAATCACCTAAAGATTATTTTGTATACCTATTTTTAGTCAACTTTTACCAAGGGTGCCAATAATTCTGGAGGGTACTGTATCTGCTTATCTCCCTCAACAATGGAATTCTCTTCTCTGATTGGCTGATGGGGTGGCCATTAACTTCGTATAACCTGCTACCTTTGAAGTAGTTCCCGTAGCACACTTGAATATTAATTCGCCAAACTCGTTGCGAAGTTTAAATGAACTGTCACGTTGCATCCAAGCTGAAATACAGACGTGCAGAACCATAGTAACATTGTAGCATATGACGGAGGTGGATTGTAGCTAGTTGGATGTCATGTAGGCTATAAAAGTAGCGATCTTTCAAAGTTAAAGTTAATCAGAATCCTGGGATATGGCCGCTTGACAACGGTAGAGATAGAACTAACGACTGTCTTTTGGCCGTAGCAACCAGCCATTTAGAACTAACGACTGGCTTTTGGCCATAGCAACCATCCATTTAGAACTAGTAACGGCAGTTTTGTCCTGCAAGTAGAAAGTTGATATGTGGCGGAAAGTAGTCCCACAGTCAAGACAGTTTTAGCGATGTTTACGGACGCAACGGTGGAATAAAACTATGTTCTAAATATACAGGTTATGAATACAAACGGGAGATAAGCGGCGCTGCGCGTCGGGGTTCTGTCCGTCCTGTCGGGAATTATTTTCCGATAATGACCGGCGTTCTATACATTATTCTCGATGTCAGGTTCCTACGTCACAGTCCTCCGCCATATTGGAATTGGGGAAAGAACATCGTCTCCGCCATAGGAACCCATTCAATTTAGCGTCAAAAGGTAGTAGTCAAACTTTTAATTAACGTGTCATTTTTTAACTTTGAGTCATTATCTGGAGAGACTAAGGCCTGATATATACACAAATCGATGTCAGGTTCATGGCCGCAGCCAAATTGAAATGGGGGAAACAAAACATCTACGCCATGCAGCGCCATAGGAACCCATTCATTTTTTAGTGAAGATCCACCGGTCTTCACGTACCTCGTACGGGCATCTCGTATAATCCAAACCTACCTAATTCGATTTGTGTATATATCAGGCCTTAGTCTCTCCAGCTAATGACTCAAATTATAAAAATGACACGTTAATTAAAAGTTTGACTACTACCTTTTGACGCTAAATTGAATGGGTTCCTATGGCGGAGACGATGTTCTTTCCCCAATTCCAATATGGCGGAGGACTGTGACGTAGGAACCTGACATCGAGAATCCCTTACATATACGCACGGCTATGAAGTAGTTCCAATTTGTTGGCCGTATCACACTTGAATATTAATTCGCCAAACTTGTTGTGAAGTTTAAATGCACTGTCACGTTACATACAAGCTGTAAAATACAGACGTTCAGATCATAGTAACGTTTAGCATATGACAGAGGTGTCATTTAGCTAGTTAGGTGGCAGTAGGCTAAGAAAAATAGCAATCTTTCAAAGTTAACGTTCATCAGAATCTTGGGATATGCCAGCTTGACAACGGTAGATTAGAACTAACGACTGGCTTTTGGCCATAGCAACCAACCATTTAGAACTAGTAACCGCAGTTGAGAAATTAGTTGAAATGTGTCTGGGAAAAGTAGTTCTACAAACAAAACAGTTCTAGCGATTAAAACATCTAAATTAGCGCCGGAAACGAACACAACGCAAGTGGCAACAGTGGAATAAGCGGGATAATGGACTTCACGCCGTGCGGTTATTCAAAGTTAATGCACTTTTCTAGACGGAACGTCCCTCCGCTTCGCGTCGGGCCGTATCACCGTCTAGAACGTGCATTAACTTTGAATAACCGCACGGCGTGTCGTCCATTATCCCGTACATATTTTGGCATTTCATTGACAGCCACACATTTGGTCAATCCTTCTCCTTGATCAAGGAAGGATTAAAAAACTATTTGATCAACATTTGGCCATCAGTCACACCATATTGCATACCCCGAGGAAAACCCCATATGTTATTGTAAGATGTGAGCTTTTTAAGTTTTTCAATCTTTGAGAGAGAGAGAGGTAAAGAGATAACAACTTACTATCAATTGGCTTCTCCATGATATCATTCCCAGTTAACAGTAGCTCCTTTAAATCCAGATAAGCATATCCCACATCAACACACTCCTCCTCTTCATTTAGTGGCTCACTCACAACAGTGAACTTCAGCCTGTATGGGGTGAAATATGAGGTCAACGATCTTACAGCACAGCTGCCGGCCTATAGGTTTTCAGTATGATGTGCAGCACAGAGATACATTGTAACGGATTGAAACAACGCAATGTAAAACAATGCCTTCCCGTTTGGGTTTGTCCATACAATATTGTTGAGAGTTAGTCCCTTTACAGATAAATAGTAAATGTTCACTCAGGGGACACAACTTACCCACAGGTGATGCAACTTATTAAATGAAGAGTTTGCCTATACTTAAATTTCTGGTAGATCATGCATTGTAGTTAATTGCCATACATGATCTACCACACATTTAAGTATAGGCCTGTCATGTTGTGCGCCACAAAAATAAGTCCCTAGTATTTTTTTCCAATCATACAGCAGTTAAAACCATAACCATATCGGTGGCAACATAAAAGTGCAAGACCCTTGTTTTCTCTAACATCTTTAGTTTGGTAGTATAGTGCTCCATATAACAATATGAATATTCCAATCAGCACATACCTTCCCTTATTGGGGTCCGTTCCCTCCAACATAGTATACAGGTAGTGTCTGAGTGGTGCAGAGTCTGCGCTATCAACGTAGATCACTAAAGGACAGAATTTGGCACGTGTCATATTCTTTACATTCAGACACCATAATGACCATTTCATAATTCAAACACAGCATTATGGCTGGGTTTCTTACCTCTTAAGAAATTGTAATGAATTTCCTCTCCATCAATAGGCTTCCGAAGAGAAAGTGGTGTCTCTGTGGTTTCCATAGGAATGCCGAGGAGACGGTACTCTACATAGACGCGCTGTACAGATTGATCCATAGCAACCCGGGAATTGGGATCAAATGACAGGGAAAGAATCTCTACCCTAACTTTGTCCCCCTGAAACAGAGACAGTATGCACAAAATGTATGAGCTTTTAAACTTTAAAGATACATTTCATGAAACATTGATTAAGCAAAGCAGAGAAAGAAAAGTCTGAGACTGAAAGGTACAGTATCCATCCATCCACCGTTAGTTTCTACAAACAAACTTCCTCCATATTTTCTGTACCTTCCTCCTTGGTTTTAATGAGGGTGGAATAATGATGACATCACTGCTACTGGAGGATCTTGATTTTTCAGATTCTGAAGCCTCAGACCCCTCATCTGACAGATCATATGAAATAAAAGTACGTTCATTTAAAAAAAAAAAACGTTATCCATCACAATAAATTGGCCATTTACGTACCCATTACACCCCCCAAAATAGTCATTCACTTGTAAATGGTTTAACATTATTAGAAGTCCTTCAACAAATTCCTGGCAGGTCTAGAGATGATGAAAATAAAACAATCATAATGATAAACTTGGTATAAAATCAAATATGCTTTGCAGTGGAAGACCAATGAGTCCATAACACTTCCATAAGATTACCTATGATGGTTCCCCGAAATTCAGTGAACGCAACCAAAAATACCTTTGCTGTTTTCATGTTCTTGCTGTTCCTCCTTTTTCTGAACTTTGCTGGCTTCCTGTTTTAGGGGGAAAGACATATATAGATCATATTAAGATTTTTTCTCACACTTAGTGAGTGAATTTACAAGTGTTGCAGGGAGTAGCTGCTAAACCTGAAATTGTGCACAAACTGTATTTCCTGTTTCCAATGCCAGTATGTTAATCCTATCCTAATTTTTCGATATGCCAGTCACAAACTATCATGTCCCATCATGGCACTAAAAGTATATTGATAATGGCTTTGGAATGAGCCCACTGGCGATCAGATTAGTAAATTCTTGTCCATGCTTACAGTATCTACAGTACATGAGCAGGACCAACATAACAAACGTTACAAATACAACAACAAATACATTTATCAAAATAAAGCGTCAGCTACAGTATATGAGATAAACACAATTACCTTCAACCGAGGTTTTGCAATTGGCCTCTGTGTTGCATCTCGTCCTTTGTCAACCAATTCCCTCTTCTTGATTTTTGGCATTTCCCTCTCTGGCTGCTCCGTCTCCCCGTGATATTGCGTTGCTTTCACTGACTGGAATGGATACTTCCATTTCAGCGACACTCGGACGATCCCCCTGGTCTCTCCGGCTGAGTCCCTCAGGGTGTAATCTCCTACAAACACATTTACATTCAGAAGTAAATCACCATTACTGTTGCCCTGCCTCTAGTTGGCTGCACAATGCACATACAGTAATTTCCCGCATATAAGCCGCATTGTGTATAAGCCGCAGGGCAGTGTTTTATGCACGTTAAAAGAAAAAAAAACATATTGATACCATATTAACTGTTCTCGTGTATTAACCTCATAGCTGAAGACATTTTGCAAAATCAATGTATAAACTGCGGCTAATAGTCGGGAAATTACGGTATATAATGTTTCTCAGCCTTTCTTGGAGTCATACTTGGAAAACGTTTACAGTAGTATCAGTTGTACTTAAAAACATGCTAAACCACTGAGAAACCTTTTGTTTGATTTTTTTGGGGTCAAGTCATATTTGCAGCTGACTACACCTCTATGCCTGTTTACTCTCACACGGGCACACGGGGTAGGTCACCCACACCCATACTGCCTGACTACATAGCATCCCCAGTCTGTCTTTGTGGTCGTGTTGAAACTGAAATAGCAGAACTATTCAATTAGTCAGTGCATATTCAAAATATCAATCCTGACTAATATTAGTCCTGCTGAGTTTGCACAATTTAGTGTGGGTAATCTGTGCAGTGTGACTATCATGGGTAATTTTATCTAAGTTTAATATTATTTAATAGTTCATTTAAATATAAGATGTGTTTTTTTTTCTTTATTTGAAATCAAATCCCCAAGAAATGCACCAAACTGACACTAATCCTGCTGTAAACCAATATCTGTCCCCACATGCAAAATAGACACAGGTATGCAACATCTCTACGAAGCTTCATGAAACCCATAAATCTTTTTTGTCATTTAGCCAAACACTCTAAATTACACCATTCCCCCTATGAAAGAGGTAACTGTACTGGAACAAGATACATTTACAACCGTTGTTGCAATGTTTGAATTCTCCATCAAGTTTCATCTTGCACTAGAAATACTGCATGTCATGTTTTGTTTGTAACACTCCCTGACATACAGTAGGTCATGCCCCTATTTCCGGTTCCTTTCAAAAGATGTTCATCTGATAATCTGCATTTACTTGCTCTGTCCTTATCTCACTTCTCTGTCATTCAGGTGCTGCACCCAATCTTTCTTAGCATTCACAGGGTCCTTCATACATGCCTACCATAGAGATTACCATCTCTACCTGCCCTTACATGCTGTTTTGTACCTTTGTGCCAATTTAATGTGGACTGATGTGTACAAAATCAGTGCTATGTCCAAAGAGTTGCATGTATGAAAAAGCAAGATACGGTATTCAGGTATAAGTTTAAAATATTTTCTTTACTGAAGAATTCATATTTTATCTACTTTTACCTGCTCTTCCTACTTATATTTTATATATTTTGTATTATAATGCATATATTCATGTGTTGCGTTTTAGACAAATGATAGATGAACTAATAGACTGTACAACTGAATTCTAATTCATTGCAGAAGTTCAGCTATTTGGTGGATCGAAGTATAGTAGTTTCTTCTGTCTGCTTTGTGGTCTTTGTGTTGTGTTGCTTTGTCTTCCAAAAAATTGGAATTGGCTTTACATGCACATTTTTTTCTTTTAAGTATATTTTTTGGGCTTTTTTTGCCTTTGTTCAGATAGGATAGGAATAGGATAGTGAAGAGAGAGGACATCGGGATCGGGAAACTACCCAGAACTGTTTTGAACCCAGGTCCCCATCGGAAGTTGGTCCCCAATTGCACAGGCTCTGTAGGCCTGCCCAGTTTTGCTACAGCACCCTCTGGTGCACAGTACCTGGGCCTTACTAGAAACTCACATTTGGTCATGGACGAGGATGTGCAAAAATACATCAAAAGGTATTTTAAAATAAAATATCACTCTAATGTTCAGTGATTCAAAATAAACTACAAATGCAGCAGCCATGCCATCATGTATCAAAATGAAATTGTGTGTTTTTGTATTTACTAAAAATGCTCTTTTCAAAGGGAGCATGAAATCACTTGCAAACCATCTGTCTATTCAATCTATTCCTTCATCTGGCTCTGTTGAATTGCCTACGAGATATGCCATAAATCTGTCTGCCATAAAACTGTCAACAATAAATTATGCCGACCTGCCTGTTACATCTCTTAGACTAAATAATGTGTCAGAGATGTACTCAATAAGTCACATCTGGACAAAGTGGTACAACTAACCAATTGAGAGCCATTGTGTTTCTTTAGGCAACTGGGGGCAACTTTTTGAGCGTGTTCCAGGGTCACCAGACCAACATTAGTCTGAGGAGTCTGCTCTATATTTTCAACTGCACAAGAGGCGTCATCGAAGGGGATCGTTCAAATGACTATACGGTCCTTCAACCAATCAGATCCTGGTGCACCAGGTGGATAAGCCAGTTTGTGATTAGTCCCCGCAGATTTGTAACATCGCTGGCAGATCGGGCTGGGTTTATCCAGGGTAACCACAGAACATGTTTTCAGAATCAATGATGATGTTAGTTTGTCTATTGAAGCGTAAAGTTTTCTGAGAAACAAAGTTGCCCAATATCAAATAAAAGGGAATGTGTCAGAACAGCAACACTCAGGAACACTGCCCAGCAACAGTGTTCAGAAAGGTGCCCTGGAGCAGAAAGGTGCTTTGGAGGACATATACTGTACAGTCACCGTCAAAGTTGTTCCAAAGATCTATCAAAAACAGGCAAACCTTGTTTTTGATAGATCTTGTGACCATGTAGTTGAGTGAGTGCAATTTGTTCTACTATGAACTAGCTCAGATTAAATTAAAAGCTTTTTAATGAAGGCGAAGAGTGCCTTGGATTTCTTCAAAACATCTCAACAAAGTTACGTTTAACCAAAGAGCACCTTGGCACTACTAAACAGAACGCCGAAGCCCTCTGACCTACATCTTCTTTGTCAAGTGCACTGTGTGTGTCAGCAACCTACACGCTGCTCATCTTGCACTGGATCACCTTCCTGAATCTCAATATTCCATTCAACAACTCAGCACCAGTCAGAGGCTACATTCACTGTTTTGCACTTGTATGGTTTCATCACATCACCAAAAGTATTGATTTTTACCAAAAATATCAGTCCAAAATCTACCATAACCACCCATCACTCACTACCACAGTATTGCCACTACAAACCTCTAATTGGTCTACCAGTCGCCAGGGCCTGCAGCGAGATGGACGTCTTGGCCAAGTAAGCAGGCGGGATCTGATCCTCGTGGTCATCGTACAGGTAAACCCACAGTTTGCTGCAAGACAGGTACTCGCACACATCGGAGGTCACCGTCATTTGATAATTTGCCACGTCCTCAAACACAGGATCTGAGGTGCAGTGCATGACAGGAGATGCGTGAGGAGGCAGGTCATACAGCTGGTAGGTTAAGTAAGCGTCGGGAGGCTGCTCGGGCCAGCGCCCTCTGAGACCAGTGCAGCGATCTAGCACGACCTCCAGTTCATTTGATGCTCTTGTGCCACGTCTCCCCAGCTCCTGTGACGAAAAAAGTGGAACAAGTTACATACATACATTCCACACACACACACACACACACGCACATACATACGTAAACGTACACATTCAAACTATTTGAGTAGCAGTCACATTAATTTTCTGTTCACTTAAACAGTATTTTTCCTAATAACTATGTAATGACTCATTGGTCAACTCATTGGTCAACTACTACCTCATGGACATGTTCTCTCCAGTGCTGTGGCTGCGGAGTCATTCTGGGTTCCGTTAGCTCCTCCAGCTGCCTGGCAGCAGCTCTCTCCAGCCCGGCCTTCCTTGTTCCAGTGGGGAGGTAAAGACGCACCCAGAACTCCAACACCCCAAGGATTGCCCCATCCTTCCCTATTCCACAGTGTGCAATATGTGCATGTCATAAATTATCAGCAGTTATTATCAAACACTATATTTAAACACAGCATTAAAGGCGCTATATGTAAAACATTTATTCCAATAAAACACAAAATGACCATATGTCGTCAGAGATTAAAGAAACATACGAAACATACGTTTTCAAATACTGGCTTGACAGACAATAATGGTACAGCCAGGATATTCACAATACAAACTTTCCTTTGCAGCCTGCACATACTATTTATGTTTGGCCTGCTGTGCCCCGTTCAGCCAATTTACCAACCACACAGCTAGTAGGTTCTCGTCTTTTGAATGCCAGATTAGCCTACTTAATGCTCTCAAATGTTTTGATTTTGGACTGCAATGCCCATTTTAAATGCTAGCGGTTGTTCTTATATCACCTTTAAATTGCACTTAAAGAGTATTTGAGGAGCATATGGATATGCAATTTGTCACTTAAGCAGCATACATAATTGCATAAACTTTGGACTCATTATTTTGCCTGATGGATGCTGCTATAGTATGGGCATGTGAATCTAATCTAAATTAATCTAAAACATAAATCTAACTGATCAACCTTAAAACTCCGGTACTGGTCAGTCTTTCATTTCTACACAGACACAAAACAATGCACACTGACCTGTAATGTTTGCTGTACCACTCAGTTGCTCCCCTCTGTGATCCATTGCATCCAACAAGGAAACGTGCGCTCGTCCGCAGGTCACAAAACGCACCCCGCCCAGCTTCTGGTGGAGATCTGCCGTGACGACGCCCCTCAGTGCTGCCAGCCTCGCCAAGTCCGAGGGCGCCAAGGCATAGCGGGAGGTGAAGCCGTAGTTGGGCTGGACTCCAGTGACCAGTGGTGTTGAATGTGTCTCAAAATCCAATAATGCATATGTGCAGAAGGTTGTCACCTCCGTGAGGACTTTACGCTCCTTTGACTGTGTCTGTCCCATGAGTCGTAGACCGAGGGGGGTGAAGGTGGCCCCCCGGAGATGAACCTCGAGTAGTGACTCCCCTCTTCGTAACTGAAAGACTGCGTTATCTTCCTCGGCTGGAAACACACTCTCTTGATCTTTTTCGAGCCACATGTACTCTGTTGGTGTGGAACGTTTGTAGAATTTAGGACTGTATGCCAGTTCCCTGAGCTGAGCTGAAAAAAGAATAAACTTACAAAATGATTCTGGAACACAATGACATTACGGTAATACTGTAAAAAACAAAAACACTGCTCCTCTGTGCATCATCAACAACACTTACCCTGTAATGTGATTATCTGTCTCATTCTGTTTTTCAGCATTCTCTCTTTCTCTGCCACTTTTTTCTGGAGCAGTTGTTTCTCAGAATCAGCTTTGTAAATTACCATGTTTAGCTCAGTCTGCAAAGGTAAATGAAAGCTAGAGTCAGCTAACAGAGAGGGAGAGAAGCACTTGGGATTAACAACATCCTTAGAGTGTAAACAGACGTAGAGTGTGAGTTGTGTGTGCAATGATGTACAGTACAAACCTGTAGATCATTACTGATCCTGTGTTGTACCAACAGCAGATCTCTGGTCTTATTCAGTTCAAACACGGTCTCAGCATAAGACGCCTGTAGACTGGCCATATCACGAGACTGGTCAATCCCTTTTCCCTTGGAGCCCATTATGTGTGTCCCCCCTGGGTTCTCCTGTTGATGCCGGAAGGCCTAAGAAAATTGCAAAAAAAAAAGTCACTGGGGACTGTGCTGATAAAGCAAGTTCAGCACATCCAGGTTATATTTTCACTAGCTGGTTGGACAAAACCTAACAACAGCCGTCTTGCATAAGCTTAGTCAACCCAGGATTCCCCCAGCTGGTTATGAGCATGTTCACATAAAAGAGTTGATGGTGGACTTTGTTGGCAGTTGATGTATGGACAAATCTCAAACACTACAAACATGGGGGTTAAGAGTTCAATATAAGTCCACACAGAGATTTGCTCAGTTAAAAGAGAACCAACTTCATATCAATCAATCGTAAAACCTGAAATCAATGGCGAAACTTGAAGAAGTGACCTTGTTTACCCTCAAATCCTGACTCATAGCCTACTAAGTTAGTTATTGAGTGATGATGCAACAATGGGATAATAAATCTCTTTACTAGTCCGACGGGTTTCAGAGCCACTTGTTTTTCTCCATAGAAAGTAAAATGAAGGTTTCTTTCCGCTATTCAGAGTATAGCCTTTGAGAAAATTGTCATCCTTCTACTCAATTGTTGCCTCAACCTAATAAAAAAATCCTATTTTTCGGAAGCCTGAACCTTGATTGTATTTACATTTACATTCATTTAGCAGACCCTTTTCATCCAAAGTGACTTACGTCAATTCTATTAATTGGGACTAGATTGCCCCTGGAGCAACTTGGGTTTAAGTGCCTTGTTCAAGTGCCTTGCCTTGCCCATAACGGTGGAAGCCAGGAATTGAAACCACAACTTTTTAAGCAATTAACTGTATGCTAGCCCAGCTCCTTAACCACTAGGCTAGTACCACTACCCCGCTACATGACAAAGAATCCTCATGGTCCCTGGGTCTGTTGCTCTCTAACGCTACTGCACATGAACATTCCATGTGCTCCAGCTCTGTGATTGGTTAATATGAGGTGAGTTGTTGTGGAAACTGTATACAAAGGAGTGCTATATGCTGCCCAGCAAGGCTGTACTGGGCCTACACATTGATGGAACATCAAACACATATGATGACCTATGGAAAAATGAAAAGGTACACATAGCGCACAGTGGTGTGTGTGTGTGTGTGTGGGGGGGGGGGCATGTTTCAACTTGTGTCATGTGTGTTTGAATTCCCTTTCTTGTAGCATCATCTGCTTCTACATTCCCCAGTGAGAAGTTTGCCTCGTCTAAATAACAATTTCCTCATTATCAGCCTATTTGAGGGTGAAGATATCTAAATTCAGATTCAGATTTAGATAACTTTATTAGTAATGGTGGAGCAATTCGGTTTAAAGCCAACCCATCCATGAAGGGGTTAAAAGTTAAAAAGTGCATTAGTGTACACTATATAAAATGTAGGCTATGCAATGCACATCAAGTTTGTCACATACAGAAACTTCAGTATACATAATTCTCTTGTTCAGTTATGCACTGGACCTCAGGAACAGATATTGTAAAACATATGATTTTGGCCTATTCATTATAATGTGGTTTCCGTGACGGATTGGAGTTGTAGGCACTTGTTCCTCAGAAATCTTTATAGACCATTCCAACCTCACCAAAGGTATAAACACCTCCAACTTCCAACAAAGTGTGAGGTCCCAGCAGGCATAACTTGTGGTTCCCCACATCTGGTCTGGAGCCATGCCAAGTAGTTCTAGTGAATTCAAGGCAACTGAAGAGGGGAACATGCTTGTTCTTAGCATATTTTTGTCATGTGCTATCATTCATTATACAGTACCAGAAAACACTCTCAAGACAGATTACTACTGTTTATCTCCCTCAACAATGGAATTCTCTTCTCTGATTGGCTGATGGGGTGGCCATTAACTTCGTATAACCTGCTACCTTTGAAGTAGTTCCCGTATCACACTTGAAGATTAATTCGCCAAACTCGTTGCGAAGTTTAAATGAACTGTCACGTCGCATCCAAGCTGAAATACAGACGTGCAGAACCATAGTAACATTGTAGCATACGACGGAGGTGGATTGTAGCTAGTTGGATGCCATGTAGGCTACAAAAGTAGCGATCTTTCAAAGTTAAAGTTAATCAGAATCCTGGGATATGCCCGCTTGACAACCGGAGAGATAGAACTAACGACTGGCTTTTGGCCGTAGCAACCAGCCATTTAGAACTAACGACTGGCTTTTGGCCATAGCAACCATCCATTTAGAACTAGTAACGGCAGTTTTGTCCTGCAAGTAGAAAGTTGATATGTGGCGGAAAGTAGTCCCACAGTCAAGACAGTTTTAGCGATGTTAACGGACGCAACGGTGGAATAAAACTGTGTTCTAACTATACAGGTTATGAATACAAACGGGAGATAAGCGGGATAACGGCCTTCGAGGTCGACCGGTTCGATGGAAATAATGGCACGGCGGAGGTAACTCCGTCTCCGTGCTTCGCACGTCGCCGGAGTTCTAGACCTCCACCTAGCCATTATTTCCATCGAACCGGTCACCTCGTCGGCCGTTATCCCTTACATATGTGGTAGGACTTTCACTGAAAATGGATTTTTCCACATCTGCCACTAACCCCTCTTCTCCTTCCCTTGACTATAAAGGGACACTTCACCGATTAGCATTAAGCTTTGTATCTTTAGAAAACCAGTCATGTTGTTGAATGGTCGTGTATCATTCCCTCAGTTTGCATCATTGAAAGCAGGAAGTCCTTATTTCTCCCATCTCAAGGCAAACTGAGGGAATGATGCACGACCATTCAAAATCATGACTGGTTTTCTAAAGATACAAAGCTTAATGCTAATCGGTGAAGTGTCCCTTTAACTTTGCTTGAACTGTCATCCTTCTATGCAAAAAAATCTATTGCTGCACTAACATGTCCTCACCGCACCATACCACACCTTGATTGTTTACTTTGGATGAGAGTGTCAGTTAAATGACTAAGTGTAAATTCTTGAGTGAATCTAATTCTGAGTACAGAAATTCATATTCAAGGGCCCTGTTCATGATTATGTGTGACTGCATTACACAAATGTATGGCACATTTATGCGTTCAAACCCTTTTCACAAAGCTCATATTTGTCGGCCATTCTTGAAAATGACCACCATGGTCTCCAGAGGCCAAATCCGAGTAGCCTGTGATTCTAAAACTGATCAGACCCCTTTGTGAGCTTTTCTATCAAATGTTATGCTTTAACCACATTATGATCAATTTGTGTACTTAACTGCCCTGCCAAAATGCTTTCGTTTAACAAACTAACCTTGATTTGGAGTAATATTTCACTCAGGTCTTCAACACTCATGTCAAACACCTATATGAGAAAGAGATCAATTGGCAATTTACATTATACACAAAGACTCATGCTAAAAAAAAATCCTTTGTCATGGGCACTTTATAACATCTTACATGAGTCACAGAGTCCAGTCTCTCTTGCAGTATTGTCACCTCTTTTCTGTGCATCAGAATTTCATTCTCTAGCCGGCTGTGTTTCTCGCGCAGTGCTTCCACCAGAACTGCATGTGGACAGAAGACAAGGGATATCAGTGAGTCATTTCTGTGCTTCCTAAAAGCCATTGCAAAAGTATGTGTTCTGTTATGTTATAGGTCTAACCCCCCCATTTGTATCCATAAAAGTAAATAAACAACACACACACACACACACACACACACACCATTACCCGCCCACACACACTCACAAGCGAAAACTCACATACAGAGAAGCACACATATACTTAAAGCAAATACACACAAGCACAAACTCATTTATATGCACAAACATTGCAAGAGGAGGAGATGGGGACAAATTAACATGTGTGATTTATTTTTGCAGAGAGAATGTGCAGGACTGAGAGGCAGCCATGTCTTGTACCGCTTTGCAGTACATCTAGTTTTGGGACTACTTTATCACCACTAAATAGAAACTCATATTGTAAGACCGTCAACACAGCCTGGTGGACAGCTTGCATTTCCTACTGGACTCTATATTCAAGTATTGCCACCATGTGGACAATTGCAAGCTAGTCATCATGATCATGGTGGTGCAGTCGTTCGTTAGCATCACTGCCTTGTGTGAATGCAACCCAAGTCCGATATCCGACCACACCTATAGCTCGTTTAGGATAAACGCATCTGCTAAATGATCAATTTGTAAATGTATACAATTTGTACCTTTGTTAAACTAAACCTTTAACTATAAAGTCATTGTTGTCTTTCATGAGATGTTTATGTAGCAGAATTGAAATGACACGAGCATTCCCTATACAAAAATAACTGCAGTTTTTTTTAGTTCAATTCAACCAAGTATACAGTAAACCATGACTCATATAAATGAATGGCTCCTGAGTCCATAGCTAATTTATGCAATGCTGGTAGACTCTAGCCTAGAAATCTAGACGCCCCTAGCGGCAGCAAATGTAATTTGGCTGGCGGGGCAGTCTAGGCACGATCCATTGAGCCAGGAAGCTGAGAACCCCCAGCACCAGCGGCCCAATCACAGGGCTTAACATAATGGTGACTGACATGCGACCAGAAGTTGCGACGGTAACGCATCCTGTTATTTGAAAACAAGAAGATGATTCGTTTAGCGTTATCCTATTGCGGGGAGGGAATTGGAAAGACAACTGTTTATCCCACCCCTCCGATTGAGCCCTGTCTACGGTGAGTGTCCAGACCCTACATCTTGATGTGGGTCTGGCTGGTCAGGCTAGGTAGACTCAGCTATAGGTGTTCGATTTTTTTACCCCTTTCGTGTTTCCTCTCGTCCTCCAGCTTTCTGATTTCCCATCTCATCTTCTCCTTCTCGTCTCTTAGCACGTCTTTGTCTTTAATGTCAGCAGAAAACGTCTCATCCAGCCTCTGTGTATCCTGTTTCCAGGCCACCAGCCCGACCTTTTCTATTGTGCTTTCCTTTTCCGGCAACCTCTCCCTGTGGCCTTGGGTTGAAAGAGTGCTGATAAAAAAACAACAGAATAGAGGTATTCAGATCCATCACTTAAATAAAAGTACAACATACAACAATGAGCGATACAACATACAAAAAGTACAAATACAATACAAAGTACCTCTACAAGTAGCCTAATGTCCTGTGTGAACAAAAATATGCATTATGTAAATGTATGTAAGTATGAGGAGCAAACTCTTGGCCAGTTGAAGTTGCAGAGTAAAAGTACTGGTTTGGTTCCTCTGACATATATACTGTATTCTTGTACATGGCAACATTAGATTAATGCTGAGTCAGTATCAGTCTGTATGATGTCCCCATAATCCCTTCATACCCCATATTCCTAGCACTGAAGAAATGTTCTTCATATTCCATGGATAATATGTCATGTAAGTGATTTGACCTTGATAAGTCATATATAATTGAGAATGCCCCAAGGGCTTGGTCTGGGTTTAGCATGGGACTTTGAATACTTCACATCAATGGAGAATTGTTAAATTATGCTGACCAGACACACACATCTCTTACATGAAATAACTCAATAACATAAGCAGGCCTGAAGAACAACCAGCAAAAGTCACAGGGGAGCTACACCAGGCGCATAACTGAAGCGTTCCGTTCGCAACGCGTAAAATCCATTTTAGAAGACTATATAATACTGTATATGGTCTATTTTTTTTAATGTACTGTACATGCCACTGTCGTGTCTGGTGTACTGTAGCTACTTCCATTGATTATAGTGATTATTAACTGCTGCAGAATACGTGTCGCGAATGGAACGCTTCGGTTACGCGACTGGTGTAGCTCCCCTGTCACAGAATTTTTTGGCTCATAAATTAGTAGTCATTGTCACCTTTCCAATAGTGTATTATAAGATTGTTTCAAGGCATTGCGCTCTTCCTCCAGGTATGAAACACGTTCCTTGAGCTAGAAATAATTAAGGATAGAGCACAATTCAAGGATTAGGGATGGACTGGAACTCAATAATTAAAAGCTTTAAAATGAAACAGACATAAAACGTACATGACAGCGCTTAAAGGTGCATTACCTCCTCCTGGCTTTGTAGTGACATGTTAGCGGTGGCGAGCTGATTCTCCAAAGTCAGCCTTCTCTGTGTCTCTTCTTTTAGTTGGATATTCAGCTCCTCCACCTTTTCCAAAAGTGTCTCCTGACTTTCCCGAAGAGCCTTTTCACCCTAATCCATAACATCATTATAAAGGAAACATCTTCAAGACTGAGCGAACACAATGTTTACAGAACTGTTCCTATTAGTTTGCAAATCAGTGCTGTGCTTGGATTGTATTGAACACATAGGCATGGAAGGAAATCCTTATCAAGGAGAGATCACCTATGACTGATCATGCTTATCAATTGATTTTGACAAAATTTTAAAGTGGCAAAACGTATCCCAATGGAGAGGACTTTGAAAAACAAATGTCAGCGTCAATAATCTCTAAATCAACTCAATCGTACTAATAGCAATTTTATTTGGGCCGGTCAAAATAGAATAATAAATAGTCAAAATAAACTACAAAGTACAAGTATAAACTATGATCTTCAAACAACTACCGTTTTTTTTCTGTGTATGTTTGTGTTTTGCGTTGATCCAATTAGACCACTTTGCTATGTTGCCCACCCAAATGTAGTAGGCTAGAACTGGCACTGGTCAGGTGTCAGCCCATATCATTTTCTTTCAAAGAGGATAATCAGTACTAATGATAATTATAAGGGGGGCCGTCCTACTACTGAGAATGAACACAGATGGGTTTCACTTACCTCTCGTAAATGAGCCTCATATGTCTGTTGACAAATAACAGAGGACGTCAGGCAACAAAAGCAAAATGTATTAAGACACAGGCATAACATAGGGCTTTTTAAAGGCATTGTAGAGTAACTCATTTAATCTTTCATCTTTCGTTTCTCTTTTTGTCAGGGTGTTTCTTTAAAGTTTAACGACTACATAGAGGTGTTTCACTTACAATTAGGCTACCCACAAAGTATTCATAAAACAACACCTTTCATGGGCTAGGCCTACAATGATTTGTGGTGTATGGTGGCAGCTGGTTGATGATACACATTTATGGGAAGGAAAAACAGTCCTGCCCTTGATTCAGAGAAGAGCAATCGAGATAATCCTGGATTTCCCGCCTCTGTAGCTCTCTTTGGATAAAAGCCCCTGAGGTGGAACGTGTTGATAGCTTCAGACTTTTGGGCCAGCAAATCAACAACCACCAACCTAACCTGGTCACAGAAACCCCCTCAGCCTCAAACGTACAGCTGAGCAGTGGCTTTATTTCAGGTCACAGAAGAAAGCTATAGCCTGAGTCATCAGTCATTCAGGGCTACAGAGGACATGATGTGGTGAGCAAGTTCTCACCAGATAAATTAGGCTCAGGCATATCCTAGCTAGCTAGCTTTGAGACATCAATAATTATACCTTTCCCTTATGACTGTGTCAATTCTCACAACAACAGACTTCCTCCAAGGCATAAACTGAACGGTAAAAGACCACTAATTGCTGGCAACCCAACAGGTGTGGCTGTAAACAAGCAGAAAAGCCTTTGCTCTTTACTCTTTTCCACAGTTTGTCCTGTTGATTACATTATTCGTTTGAATGAGTAAACGCACACCTTGTGAGGTGCTCACGGCGGTAAAGGTTAACTATAAACAGAAGTGTCGTGGCACACTTGGAACTTAAATATTTTTTATTCCAACGTTTCGGCTTACGCCTTCATCAGGGTGACCCTGATGAAGGCGTAAGCCGAAACGTTGGAATAAAAAATATTTAAGTTCCGAGTGTGCCACGACACTTCTGTTTACTGTTGATTACATTGTCAGAATCTGTCCTACCTCTTGCAGCATGTTGAATTTCTCCTGTATCAACAGGAGTGCAGCACTTTTGTCCGATAGCTGTTTCTGGAGGCGAATGAAGTCTACGTTTTCCCTGATGGTCAGCCTGAGGAAGGTATATGCAAAAGGTCATCAATCAAAATGAGTCTACATTCAATTATTTTCATTAACTAATTCACATGAGAAGAAATGTTTTGTTTATTTTACCTGTGTCCATCTGCTTGTTGTTTCTTAATTTCTTTCATACTTTCTTCAGTCTCTTTAAGAGGCTGTGGCGCCTGTTCCATTTTACTAGCTCTCGCCTGCTGAGTTTCAAGCATGTTTGATTTCCTGTGGAGATTGGAAAAGAATAGAGAATGTCATTTCCAAAACATACGATTATTTGATCTTTGATCCAAAGATTTTGAGTTTCAAGAAAAAGTTTCAATTGTATTTCACATATAAAGCACCAAAACATTTTTTCATGGCACTTTACAAAACCAATAGTTTATGCCGAGCAAGCACGAGGGTAACAGGGTCAAGGAAAAACTCCCCATTAAAGTTTAAGCCAAACCTCAGTTCTGGGAGGGGGGGCAACTCTTTGAGGCCAGCAGATACAGTACTAAAGTTTACATCATTTTAAAACAATAAAGATACTGGTCAATTTTCTACTGGTACCAGTCACTGCCACCAGCTAGCCCTCAAATGCCACAATCTTTGCAAATATTTAATCTCTGACTGCACAAACTAAATTCACTTCAGTCAGTTAAGTTCAATATCACCTCTGGTTACCCCCCATGGACGTGCACTATTATATGGTACAGTGTGAGAGGTTAAAGATATAATCATAATGTTGTTCTGAGGACACATCCTTAGGCATTTGAAGTATGATTAGTAAATGACATTAAGACTACTGCAGTGACGCCCATCTTGTTTGGTCATTTGTTTATAATTAGACTTACAGTCTCTCCGTGTCTCCTCTGCTCTCCTCCAGAAGGCTAAGTTTGTTTCGATAAGATGTCTGCCCTGGATGCAGAACGTCTCCCTCACCAATCAAACCCCCTGAAGAAAAAAGGGAGAGGCAAAAACCCATTAAATCCATTAAAATCCCTATTTAAAATGCCTGCCTGAATCATTCGTATCTTTTAAAATTCTATAGCTTTGAGACTTGCATCTGAATTTTACAAAAAGAAAATATTTCCTGTAAGAGAGCTAAGGCATCCAGAGTAAGACTAGAAGAGGCATCAATAAAGTATCTATCTATCTACATGTATCTATCTATCTATCTATCTATATCTATCTATCTATATCTAAAAAAAAAAAAAAGTATACATTCTTTTATCTATCTATCTATCCAAGAGGCAAAAATATGACTGCAAGCTCTTAAATACAGTAATTTCCCGCACATAAGCCGTATTGTGTATAAGACACAGGACAGTGTTTTATTGAAGTTAAAAGAAACGAGACCATATTAACACCATATTAACTGCCCCCCTGTATTAACCTCATAGCTGAGGAAATTTAGCCAAATCAATGTATAAGCCGCGGCTAATAGTGGGGAAATTACGGTATGTTCTTAGTGCCATACCTTTATGCAAACGAGAGGGGCCACGGCCTCCCATATCTAGTATATGCTGCCTGGCCATGCCGAGCTTGTTCTGCAGTAACGTCTTCTGGCTCTCCAGAGTGGCCACACGGGCCTCCAGCTCCTGGATGGCATCCTCCGTCTCTCGGTCCCTTCCCACAGCAGTACTGGGCCTGCCCTCCCGCAGACGGAGCAGCTGGGTAGAGAGCCTGACAAAAACAAATAAAGAAACAAACAAACAAAAATATATGAGGTGAAATGTAGACCCTAAATCCAATCATAGTGTAGGTTGAACAATTCTGCCATTTTCCTTGAGCAGAATGAGTAGGATTGCACATTGTTCTCCAGCATAGGCTAATATATTTAATGTATTAATTTTTTTCTAATTTATTAATGTCAGCAGACAACTAACTTATTATTTGCTCTTGGAGGTGTTTGAATGAATTATGTCTGCTGATTATGAAATCAATTAAATAGTTATGAAATAGTTATTATTTCCTTGGTGATGGATATTTGCTTTTAATAAGTTATGTGTTCGGCAGGTGTGATAAAGGCTACCTGCGCAGCTTCAATTCCTGTGCCCGAGTGTGTTGTTTCAAGAGAGTATTTTCCTCCTGCAGTCGTAAACATTGGTCCTCCAGTTGCTCCCGTGGTACAGAAAAAATCCGCTGACGATCTGAAGCTGAAAATAAGAGGGAAAGATGGTGGCAGAGACAGGATGAGGCTGGAGAGAATCTCTTTCTTATCATTTTTTTTAACAAGATTTCAAAACAGGCGTGGTAAAATGTAACCCTGAATAACCCACAAAACGACTTTGAGGTTTAAATAAAAGCATTAGCACTTGTTCTCTGTTGATTCCAGGGTAATACAATTCTGTACTATATTCAAATGCTGTCATGCTAAAACTTGTCTTGCCTAGTGCGCTAATGCGCTAGTCAAGACAAGTCAAGTTTATTTGCATAGAGAGCAGTCATAAAACACTCAACATCACACAGTAACAATAACATTAAAATGTACTTATTTATTAAAGATGAACTATATGTGGAATATGCTGCTCTTTGTGCCATTAATTGCCCCCTGGGGATGAATATAGTTATTTGAATTGAATGGAATGGAACTACATTATGGTCGTTTACCTGCTGCTGTCTGGCTCAGTAACAATTCTCTCCACCAGGCCACCGGACTGAACAATAAGAGCCTGATATGGGAGCATATCGGCATCGGCACCTTGGCCTATTGCATCAGTTTCTGTTTGATGTGAAATTGCGCAGATGACTGGACGAACAACTGTCAGTAACAGCAATCATCCATATTGTCTACCTATTGCCTTCCTAAATACAATAATTAGTGTTGTCTCTAGTTCGTTTCAGAGGGTGGCTGGTATTGTTATCCCCAGTTTGCAGCCTACGTCAAACAGCACTAGATGTCAGTGTTAACATTCATGAAGTGAAGAAATCAAAGTTTTGTTCAGTGATCTTTATTCTTATGTGTGCCATCTATGCATAGGCTAAAACAACAAGAATGATGCACATATCTAGTGCCATTTTCGACCATCAACAGCAATAAGTGTTTAATAATAGGCTTCAAAGCATGATCTTACGTTGGCCATTTCTTAACAGTGAGCTGTAAATCATGAATCTAATGTAATCTAATCTAATCCGACCAGATGTTAAACCTCCTTGGGAAATTAAGTTGCTGAAGCGGGAGGTAGTGTTGGTGGGTGACTAAGTGGTGTTCTTCAGTCTGGCCAAAAACTGATTCCAATGCTCCAGTGCAGTGACGGGGATGGAGGTCCTGACTCACGGTGGTCTTTAAAGATCACTAGATGAGACGTTAAACTGAGGTCCTGACTCACTGTGGTGATTAAAGAGATGCTGGTCACGTTTGTTTATGTTTATATTGAACCATGAGAATATTTGAACCAAAGGTCAACAAAAAAATGTGCTTGTTTCCAGTTCACAGTGCCAATGTTGCGTAGGAGGACCGTTTTTTTTTTATGGTGCTCACAGAGAATGGAAAGCTTAAAAAACGTGTTTTGTGTTAGGTATTGCTTGGCACCACTTAAGTTACCTTTAATGTTTAGCTTTGCAGATTGGTGAACTGATTAACTGAAACTGAACTGAAACCAGAATTCATATTGCGAAATTATGGTGAAAATAGCATATTTTGAAGAACAGGAAACAAAGAAATGGGAAAAGTGTTTACTGTTATTTGCCCTTTATTTTAGATAAGTTTAGTATGTAGGCTAAGTAAGTACAGTAAGTAAGTAAGTTTAATATTTGTATTTCATACCAAAGTGCTTCACAGGTAAAAAGACAAAGATTAAAGATAATTCAAACATAGACAACAGCTTACACCTTCAGACAACAACCAAAACAACACAGAAAGACATATAATCACATAGACAAGGATACATGTGGCATCAACATCCATTTGTTACACAGGAACTCATTGAGGAACTCATGTATGAGTTGGTGGCAACTGCTTGATGATTAATGAGCAGCACTCTTACCTTTAATCTTAAAAACCTGAGGCCTCCGCAACTGTCTCATGTCTCGACTGGAATCTATAATTTTTGGGAATACAAACAGATGCTTGTTAACACACACACACACTCTCTCTCTCTCTCTCTCTCTCTCTCTCTCTCTCTCTCACACACACTCACACACACACACACACACACACACACACACACACACACACACACACACACACACATGCTTTCTCCATCTCTCTATCTCACTCACTCTCTCTAACACACACACACACACACACGCGCGGGCGCGCACGCACACACACACGCACACACACCTTGCATGACTGCCATCACCCCTCCTCTCAGGCCAATATCCCTCACTGGGAGATCACCTGCAGTCTCATCCATGGCTAATGACATCAGGATTGTTGTCCAGCCAATTAGAAGATAGTATTTAAAGCCATCAGCACAGGCTCCAGAGATGACAGTAGATGTACGGTTAGTTCATCACGGACGCCACCATGCATTAACTCCCTAGACAGGAAACACAAACTTGGTTTTCAGTGGTCCATAATCACACTTACTGTAGATTTACTAGTAAATCATGGAGATGACACTCATTGCATTTTCATAAAATATAGAACAATATTAAAGACATATAAAGAACCAGTCCTCAAGATTTTAAAGATAACACATGAAAAAATATTTTTTCCATTTATTGCAGTGCCCCATAAGGATCAAATGGCTAATGCCTTTTGGGTTGGTTAGTCCACATACCATATTTGGTTAATCATAACTCATTGACATAGACATAAAGGTGAGGAGCCGTGGTGCAAGCAGCAGAATCTCAACCACAGAAGGAACCAGGTGCCCACAGGAACCAGGGTTCCAACCACCTAAGGGCCGACGTGCCCACAGGAACCAGGGTTCCCAACCACATAAGGGCCCATGTGGCCACAGGAACCAGGGTTCCTAACCACATATGGGCCCATATGCCCACAGGAACCAAGGTTCCCAACCACATAAGGGCCCAGGTGCCCACAGGAACCAAGGTTCCCAACCACATAAGGGCCCAGGTGCCCACAGGAATCAAGGTTCCCAACCACATAAGGGCCCATGTGCCCACAGGAACCAAGGTTCCCAACCACATAAGGGCTCATGTGCCCACAGGAACCAGGGTTCCTAACCACATAAGGGCCCATGTGCCCACAGGAACCAAGTTTCCCAACCGCAGCAGGCGGTTTTCCACCAACAGCGAAGCTGTTCTTGAACGGTGCCATTCGGAATTCTTTGAACCATGGTGTTATCTGGTGAACCTGCCCCCATTTCCACCAGTTTTGAACCGAACCAAGGATGTGTCATCAACAATGGGTGTTGCATGCAAAAACAAAAGTTAAAGAGACGCATAAACAGGAGAAAGATATGAACAGTTGTCCCGTAAAAACAACAGACATTAGCTGTATATAATGCTAGTCAACGTCTGCAGTGTAATGCTAGTTGAATAGTATTGTTTAGTCATGTGGCAACAGTTGACATGAACAGAAAACTCATGCTTTTAGCCTTCTCCCCTCTGGATGGCAGAATGACACACCCACTCCGGTTCACAGGAAAAAAGCTTTTTTCAGCTTTTTTCAGGTTCAACTTCTGAACCAAGATGCCACGCTCTAGCGCAACGCTACAAACGGTTCAAATGTTGGTTTGCGAAGGGGAACGGAGCTGGTTCTCTGGCTAGGCTAATAAGGGTGAAGGTGCCCACGGAAACCAAGGTTCCCAACCACATGGGTGAAGGTGCCAAAACCCACTTTTGTTTTGTGTGACACCAGGTCCCACTAGAGGTCAAATGATGCAAAATCTTTGGAGTATTACACACTATGGAACTTGAAGCAAGGATGATAAATCTAGACCTAAACATAGGCCTAGACTAGACCCAACCAGAACCAACTGATCTGTTAAGGCCATTCCTAGACTAGACCCAACCAGAACCAACTGATCTGTTAAGGCCATTCCTAATTTTGCTCCTGCTCAACCCCATCATATTATTTTTGCTCACTGATATTGTGTGCTAGTCTGGCTATCACCATACTATGCTCAATCTTTTAAGATGGAACATTAGTCTGTGCTTTATTTCTACAGCACAAGATGCGTTATCAATGGGCGTAGTTCAAATGACTCTAGTGTATACGCATTCGGATAGTCCTTCAACCAATCAGACCAACGGGCGCGCCTTTTAGATAAGCTAGTTTGTGATTGGACCCATCAAACGTGCTCAGGAAGCAGGGGAGATGTGGCAGATCAGGCTAGGTTTACCCAGCTATTGTGCACCTCTGTATCTCAAAGTCAGGTCTGCAAGTTTACAGTACCTCCAAATTTGGAGTATTTTGAACTGTCCTTCACAGTCCACAATGATTTTTTGATGTGTAAACAGTTTTTATATTTTGATCATCTTTTTGGCCCCCACTGTCAACTTCAAGGCAGCGATGTCTGGCTGACTCAGGCAAAGGTTAAGGTTAAGCTAGGCAGCACAAGCATACATTTTACACTGTCATTCATGCGTCATACACTTAACATCTGACTGTCACTTGTCATGACAATGGCCCAAATGTGGGATAGTGTAAAAACACTCATCTTTCTAACCTTTCATGGAAGAACAGTATCTTATAGATCTCTTATAGATCTCATGGTAACTCCACTTATTTTCTTATTGACTTTTAGGAAAACTAACGTGGAATTTCCATAACTCAAACAGAATAAGTTTGTCTCAGAGAGAGAGGCTTGTTCTGACTGCATGTTGGCTTTTTGCGTGTCACCATTTTCAGTTGTGGTCTCAAGTCCTGGTTAGTGTATGCAGCACAACTAGGCCTGTAAAAAGCAGTGGTATCATATCCTTTTTAACAGAGCGTCTCAAGACCACAGACCACCGCTGGTATCTCTGCCATGGAGGCATGCATCTAGTGCACAAGCTAGCAACCTCTCTCTACCCATCTGTCATTTATAGGGCAGTGTTTTTCAACCTTTCTTGAGCCAAGGTACATTTTAATGAAAGATTGTAGTCTTTTGAGTAAAGCTTGAATGAGGGGCATTAATTAAAAGACCACAATCTTTAAAAGATCTTGTCAAAGTCTGTCAGTGTAAGGTTAGATAGGCTTTAAGTGAAATTGGCCAATTTCCCAGGGGCACACCTGATGATCTCTCACAGCACACTCTGCCACGGAACAGTGGTTGAAAAACACTGATTTAGGGAATGCTGCTCTGTTTTCTTAAGTAGAATGAGTACATGTTTGAACCAAAACACAGCTAATCCACCGATGTTATCCTTGTAGATCTAAGGGTGACCGTTGTTAAGGACCTTTGGGAAAACTAGACTATATTTGGGGGAATTAAGTGGAATTTCCTACATAACTAAAAAAGGGCACTGGATGATGGCTTTTTGTAGGCCTAAGTGTCACTATTTGCGGTCTTGAGTTCAGATTATTGCATGCTGCCATTTTGCACAACAAAGCAGACGTGTGCTGTGAAATCTTTTCTTTTTCAGAGCCTCAAAACCTCACAGACCACCACTGGTATCTCTGCTATCTAGTGCACAAGCTAGCAAACCTCTCTAAATAGAGCCATAACCAGGGCTGTAGGGCAGAGGAGGCTAAGCATAAGTCAACACAATCTATACCCCTCTGAAATGTCAGAAGTTCATCCACCGCTCAAAAGAGTTTATTCACCAACTTTTAACACTAAAACAATCACATGGTATCATCCTCATTAGCAATATGTGTACTCATCAACACTTTTACGTCTTTATTTATTTATTTATTTATTTATTTTACACCTTCAATTCTGGGTACCATCTATAAGGTATGGTGCATATTGTGTTTAGTGTTAGTAACCTGAAAATGATTAACCAGAATAAAGAATCAAGAGAGAAAACAAAAAAGGAAACATTTTACCTTTTGATTCTGCCTTCAGTCTTCAGAGGAGACGTTTTCTCTTCTCTACATTGCACAGGTCATCCGATCGCTGAACGATGGCGTCCATGAGGCAGCTTTCCTGGGCGCAGACAGTGTGTCCACTGCTTAGCTGATGAGTCTAATCACTAGTAGGCTAATCTGTAGCCGTCTCCCTCCCCCCTTCATGTGAGGCTGAGGTCAGAGGTGTGCGTCTCTGCCTCATAGAAGCAAACTACAGAAAACAAAGAAAATCTATTTGTAATCTTGTTTATTTGACATGGTAGCAGGTTTCCAGTATGCACAAAGCGCCATATGACTTATGTTAAGAATTTCATGCTGACTCAACAGATATTTCCTAAAACACTGACTTACTTATTTGTTTTGCTCTGGTATGTTCATGTTGATAATTTAATGAGGAAGAGTGGTGTCAGTAAAAGGGGAAGTGTCTAATCTAATTAGCACTGTAGAGCATTGATTGATATGGTGTCTTGTTTGTTGTTAATCTGAAGGGGACTCTAGCGAATAAAAATGGCATGACAGGTTGGATCAGTAAGAAGATTAAATGGGCTGTCCATTGCAAAGCTCTGTAGTCAATGACTACCGTCACACATTGAAGCATATGTGAAGGATAATCCATTCATTCAGATGTTGTAGACTGAGTTTATTTTATTATCTATTTAATTTTTTCAAAAGTATCCTTAATTTGATTTGACAATATAAAACAGCGTATAATTATGTAATGCAGTGAATGAAATCATGATGCATGACATAACATTACTGTATATGAAAATTAGAATCTTAAACATCTTAAACATCTGTAGAAAAAAAGTTGCTATATAGAACCAAAGGAACCCCTAAGGTTCTTAAAAGCCTGCATGGTTCTATATAGCAAATAATTTATCTCTGGATTGTTATGTAGGCCTATATTTGCTGTAGGCTGACATTATTGTCTTGTGTTGTAAAGGACCTGAGACAGAATTGCCTGTGGTGTCTAGACTCTAGTCTCTCTACAGCCCCCAAACCAAAGTCTTTGATATCTCTTCTAGGCCAGCTGCACGCTTCTTCAGTGTTCATGAAGCAATGCAGCCAATTGGCTGAAAAAGTGGGCTGCTTGGTCTATAGGCATGGGTTTTGTCACAGTTTTGTTTTCCATTTACAAAGACAGGGCAGTATTTTCAGACCACAAACACGCTCATGCACAAGCTCATGCACATGCACACGCACACGCACATGCACACTCACAAGCGCACATGCACATGTGCACGCGCGCGCACACACACACACACACACACACACAAACAATCACAAGCGTACACGCATACTTACACACAAACACACACACACACAATCACAAGCGCACATGCACACGCACACACAAAGGACCTACACACACACACATACACAAACAATCACAAGCGCACACACACATGCACATGCACAAGCGCACACACTCATGCACAAGCACACACACACACACACACAGAAAACCTACACACACACACACACACATACACACACACACACACGCACAGAGGACCTACACTGTGTATGTGTTTGTGTGTGTGTGTGTGTGTGTGTGTGTGTGTGTGTGTGATATTTGGCCTACATTTTTTTTGCCATTGACATAGCTAAGTGCCATTCCACACTGTCCTAATGGCCAGGAGTGATGTTGAAACTTTAACTGCTCATCCGGTTAAGACCAGCCAGTACAAAGTGGTGGTGCCCCACTGGGGCCAAAATTGGACATCAGTCATGTGGGACTGAGACCACGGCCGGTATGTACAGGTGCGCTAGTGACTCTAGTATCGATGCCTGAAAATGTCCAAAGAAAAGAAATGTCATGCAAGTGTGAAGTAACTTAAAAAGGCCATTTAATCTTCTAACGCTCGGTTTGACCTTTGTATATGTTTGTTGTTTCATTATGAATTGAGTACTCAAAAACAGCAGCAATTCAAAAATGAATTAGAAAACACTACAAAACAAAACCCCCACGCCATGGTGTCTTGATGCAATATATCACATATGGGAAAATTCAGACTTCTCTTTTCACATGTTGTTTATGAAGCAAGTGCAATATGTGAGCTTGTGTGAATGTCACTCTGTTAACTTGTATTTCTCGGAAACAAGAGGTGTCGTCTGGTTACAGGAAGTTCAGGAGGAAATGATGTTGTGTGTACAGCATAAACACCACAGGCCACAGATCTCAGTTCTCAATGATGAACCTCCTGCATGACCAGTGCTGCTGGCTCCTGTTCTGTCTGTTTGCTCAAGGTGAGTCTAGCCGATGCATCTCTACAGATGTGCAAAAATGCACAAGACAGTGGATTACTTTGTGAAGTGATGTGCGTTACCGTTCAAATGTTGGGGGTCACTTGAAATTTGTCAGCTTTTGAGGGGGAAATTAATTTTGTGAGCATTAATACAGAATGCAAAAATACAGCGGAGACATTGACAATGTAATGACTTTTGTAGCAGAACATGGCCTATTTCATTTCTGATACAGTGTCGACCTAAGCATAGCGAGGCCCATCATTATCAACCTCAGTGTTCAGCTGTGTTTGCTAATCCAAGTTTATAATTTTAAAAGGCCAACTGATCATTAGAGGACCCTTTTGGGATTATTATGTTAGTGAGTCTGAAAATTGTTGCTCTGATGAAAAAAGCAACACAGCTGGCCTTTTTAAAAATCAGTTAAAACATCTGGTGCATCAAACAAAATGGCCTTTCTTCTGAGACCTGTCAATATTCTTATGATGAGAAATCAGTAATTTTGTATGAAAAAAATGGGCAGGAACTGAAGATGCCATACAGTACTGTGTGCTACTTCCTTCACAGAGGAGTGTAAACTGAAGCCACAGTGCACAACTGGGTGAGAGGACAAATTGTACGCACGAGTGTCTAGTTTGAGAGACTGACACTTCACTGGTCATCAGCTGCAGTTTTATGCATTACATTACATTACATTACATTTGGCTGACGCATGTTTAGCCAAAGCGACTTACAACATGGTAAACTGTTAAAAACTTTTTGAAACAATGCTCCCAAAAATTCTAAAATGTTTTTTTTTTTTAATGTAAACAATTTAAAATGTAAAGTACAATAAGAACAAGTTAGAGCACCAGCTACTTCCATAGAGTCAAGAGTCAGGTGCTAGAATTAGCCAGGCTAGTTGTAAGTAGTGCTACAGTATAAGGAATAGAATAGAATAGAATAGAATACTTTTTTGATCCCGTGAGGGAAATTCAGTTCTCTGCATTTAACCCAATTTAACCGAATTAGTGAACACACATGCACACAGTGAACACACAGTGAGGTGAATCACAGAACCCAGAGCAGTGAGCTGCCTGCCCAACCAGAGGCGCTCGGGGAGTAGTGAGGGGTTAGGTGTCTTGCTCAAGGGCACTTCAGCTGTGGACTGGTCAGGGATTGAACTGGCAACCCTCAGGTTACAAGCCCGATGCCCTAACCAGTAGTCCACGGCTGCCCCGAAGAGCTTGGTCTACAGGATTTTTTTGAAGATGGAGAAGGATGTCCCTGCTAGAGTAGGAACTGGTAGCTCGTTCCACCAATGAGGAACAACAGATGAGAAAAGTTTGAATTGGCCTGGGTGTACTGGTGGCAGAGCTAGACGTCGTCTATCTGAGGAACGCAGCGGTTGGGAGGTTTTGTTCAATAGCACCCGCAAAACACAGTATGTCAACATCAACTGAAGAGGTGACTTCAGGATGTTGGCTTTCTAGACAGAGTTGTAAAGAAAAGGCCATATCTCAGACTAACCAATATATATAATTTTGGGGAAAAGAACAGTCAGTTTCATAGAAGACAAAAATAAATGTTATGGATAGACAAATCTGATATACTGTAGGTGCACAGATCACAAAGGATATTCATGCGACACAATCAACAATGTGTGTTTGACTCCATACGTCAAGTATTGTGAAGGGAATGTGATGAGTTGGGTATATTGTTAGTGATAAAGTGGGACATTTGAGCAAATGAATCTTGAAGAAGAATGTGAAACCAGCTCGTGGATGAAGCTTGATTGGAGCCAATTCCCTCTCATTTTCCTCTTTGTGTATAGCGCTTAAATGGCCTCTTGTTGTGCTTGATGTCTATGCTTACGGGAATGCTGAGGAGTATGCCTCTCCATTTGGCATTTTGTTTTGTTTGATTTCATGTATGCACATGACATATTATTTTTGTGTTTGGAAATTGTCTGTATATTTAAATTCCTTTTGTGAAGCGGCCTTGGGTGTCTTGAAAGGCACTTTATGAATAAAATGTATTATTATTATTATTATTATTATCATAAAAAGAGGACAGTGACCCAAAGCACAAAGCACCATGTAAGACACACTGTGGGATGGATAAGTGACCCCAAATGTTTGAGTTGCAACGTTATTCTATAGTTCTAATAAATGACACTTAAAATACATTGTTTTATGATCTTTAAAAAATCAGTTGACCATTACGAGTATCAAACAAAATGGTTGTAAACCAACAACTTTCTGAAATCTGTCAATTTATTTTTATTCTGAGAAATGGCTATGGTCATACAACACGGTGTGCGCTACTTCCTTTCCCAGTTTAAAATAGAATAGAAAGAGATGGAGGCCTCTTTTATTTGTCCTCTTGTCCTCAGAGGGGACACCTGGACAAGAGGACAAATTGTACAAGTGAATAGTATGAGAGACAGGCGCCTCGTAGGTCCTAAACTGTGAGTTTTGCTGAATATTACCCGCAAAAGACCAGTGTGTCAACATCAAGAAGAGGTGACGAGGAAGAGGGTATATAGCTTTCCAGACATATTTGACAAGACTGACCAATAGAAAGGAAATCTTAACATAGGCAAAAAATACATTGAAAAACAAAAATCTCAAAAAGCATTCAGATAAAGTCAAAATGCTGGAGGAGTGTTTGACTTGTCAAGTGATTACAGTATATTGACAGTTTGCAACACAATATCACCCTATGGACTGTGCTTGATTGGAGCCAATTTCCTCCAAAAGGAGGACAAAGACCAAAGATCAGCTCCAAATTCAAGATATAGGCCTACATAGCCTAGAAGAATATGGAGAGTGGTGGACATATCTAAGTGACCCCAAACATTTGAATGGCAATGTAAAAATAGTGTCATTACTAATGTCACTATAATAGCCTAAATGAAATGTGTTTAATTTCAATAAGGAAACAGTTATCACTATTCATAATCAAAGCCACTTTTATTAACTGGCATTATCACACTCCTGCACAGTGTATAATAACAAAAGTCACAAAACCACTGCATTTGGACAGAGGAATTATGTAATATATTTCTTGTTAAAAATATCCAAAAAATACATACATCATTTCTCAACTATTAGCTGCAGTTTATACATTGATTTTGCAAACTTCAGTGATTGTGTGGTTAAGGATTTTTATTATTATACATATTTTGATATAATTTGACATGATTATTTCATTTTTAAAGTTTATGAAAAAAACATCTTGGAGACTCCAGGAGTATCACTAGAGAGAGTCTGCGTACCACCAGTGGTAGCCTACCAGTATGTTTGAGAACTGCTGCTGTAGGCTGGTGCTATGTTGAAAAGTTCAACCAGATTCTCTGTTACCTGCCCATAACATGCTTGTAATTCTTCAAGGGCACAGCAATTCTAAATGTTTATTGCAATAAATATACAAATACATGTAGACTCACTGCTGCATTTTATATGAATGCCAAACACTGAAAAACTAATGCCACATTTAAACTAAACTATACCATCTTTTATGTATTTGCAGTGTATTTTCTTGCAGGCACTACTGGGGACCTCAAAGTTTTACAATCACCACACAATCTGATTCTGTCCAAGGGAGAGACTGCACAAATCAACTGCACGTGGAATGGGGAAAAAGTCAACGGACTTAAAAAAAGCTGGCAGAAAGATGAAAAAAAGATTGACAAGGATTCCACTATCTTCAATAGGATAAATATCTCATCTCAAAACTACTCATCAGCCCTGGCCATTCACAATATATCTAGTAATGATTCAGGTTTATATGTTTGTAAATTTTTCCACGACATACCAAAACTCGAAGAATACTTGGGAAAAGGAACACAATTAACAGTGAATTCACAAACTAAAAGTGAGTTTTTTTCTAATTAACATAGTCAAACAATCAAAGAGCATAAACAAACATATACCTTAAAGCATTTTTCTACATTATTCCTCTTCTATTTTCACCCTTGTTATTTCAGGCACTGCCTACAAAACAGAAGCTTGATTCTCTGCATTTCATTTTCTTTGCTTCACCAGAAGCACTTTTTGTTGTTAAACCAATTTAATCTTAAAACTTTAAATGTGGTAACCACCAGCTCACTGTTAAAAAGATGTTAACTCAAATAAAATGCTAACACGTTAAATAATGAAAAATAAAATTCACTTCCCCCCACCCCTCACCTATAGGCTACATCCTCTCATTGACAGTTTAAATAGGAGCTGCGTTCAATTGATCTGACTTTTCCCTGCAGCCTCCACTGAGAGCCAAGGGGGTGCTGAAAACCAAGCGGATGCTGAAAACCAAGCGGATGCTGGAAACCAAGTGGATGCTGGAGACTCTGGGCTTCCACTCCAACTCACAGTGTCTTTGGCTGTTGTTGTGGGTCTACTGGTGATCAGCGCTCCTTTGGTTATCTGCAGATTAAAGAGAGCAGGTCAGCAGCTGGTTAAGATTCTCTCACAAATTGTAAAATTAAATTTAAGCGATTTGCATAAAGAGCTAATAATACAGTGTTCAGTATTCATATTGTCATATTTGTCTTGTGCATGAAGGAAATAATGTGATCAGAGAAGCACCCAACGAAAGCGAGGAGCATGGAGAAGAAATTGAGTCCAACTCTAACTCCTCCAGGGGTTCAACGCAGTGGGTAAGCTCAGTACACACATTGTGCATCTAACAGCCAGGTAGCTACTGTGCTATTTCGGGAGCATCTTTTAAAATCATTCCCCCCAAAGTGTAGATCTTAAGTGCAAGTTAATTTAGGGCATGTCCAAATCTACGTTTGTCTGTTTAACAATAGGCACATGAGGTTCAAATAGGTTATATAGCCTTAATTTCCTTCACTAATCATGTGTGTTTTTGGTGTAGCATCATGCAACCAATCAATGAGAGTCCCATCTCTCATTCCCTTTAAAGTCCAGACGTATGTGCCTCGGCACATTGCTATTATAATGACGAATTTGCCAAACATAAGTGATATGCTCTGATATGTATGATAGACGGATGTAGGAGCATCAATTTGAATCAATAACACAAATTACATTCATATTCAGAAACAATCACCGGAAGCGCATCCTCCCCTGGGGAAAAAAAAGAGAAAAAACAGTGGTGGGGTCATGCTGATGTTTTGAAATTATTCTTAAAACAGCCGAAAGACAGAGATCATAACTCCAAAATGGAATAAAAATATTTTAGGCAAAGACTAACCTTTGAAGCGACAATCAAAAAGCTCTGTCCTTGATCCAACTGATGATATGTGGAACTAAAAGCAGGTTCCTGCAAAGAGGTCCACACCTGACTCATTTACACAACATCTGCAGGAAGAATGGGCTTAAATATCTGCTGTGTTGTGTGAACTTTATGGAGGGCTACCCCATTTGATTAAGGGTGCCTTCCTAAATTGCCACTTGGATCGCTCAGAGCACACTGAAACTTTCACATATAAATCCTATCACAAGTGTTGTAGTGGCATCCATATTGCAAACCGAAGGCTAGCCTATAAGCCCAAATAACGGGGAGTTAGAATGCTTGTCTTCTTCAAACTTAAGAGCTTAATTCTATTTTCAGTGTCAGATTGAATTTACGAATGCACCCTACATTAACATCTATATATTTACACGAAACAATTGTATGTAAACTCCTGACCCTCTGAGAATAAAATAAATATAATTATTTTGGAATGATGGTAGTTGGAGTTTTGTATCATCAAAATACAATACTCAGGGTATATACCGTTGAATGAAAAGTGAAACTGTGAGTGTGAAAAGCTGACTTTACATTTAGCCAAAGTGTATATTTAAACTTTATGACCTCGACTATATAGAATATGATTTGGTCAGTTATTTTTAAAATGTTCTTTAGCCGAGAGCACAATGAACCCAACACATATATATGTTTTTCTCTCTCTCTTAGTGTCAGGTTCCTGTGTATGAAGCTTACTTTGATCATCGGAGAGATGAGGAGGATGGCTGAAAAGGATTCAACATCACAGAAGAAATATTCCATAGCCTACATTATTTGTTTTTGCCATCTTATGGTTAAACTGTGTTCCTATTGAATAATCTCATAGTCATTCTTGAGGCAATTAAGGGATACAACATGCTGTAAAAGTAACCGTTTCAATTCACACAGAGCATGGTTTGAACTGACATAGACCCAGCATTACAGTTTTTCTCGATTGCCTTAACGCTTGCGTCAACTCTGACACCATGTCATCAAAACAGTTAACACACCGGTCTAAACAGAATCACTCAACACAATTTTTTCTTGCAAAAGACTGAAACACTCTCAAAACACTTAAAACACACAGCAAAGGCTAATTTTGCCTTTAAACAACACAACTTGTGTAGTCAAATCAATGTTCGCTTTCAATCAGTCACACACTGCACAACAAAATGCAACCGATTCAATTAATTTAAACGCCATAATATGCTTCAAGGTACTTCACGGAGCTTGGTTTGAACTGAAACTCGCGAGAGCCAGCAGGTGACAGGGGTAAGGGAAAATGTTCTTCCTTTTAAAAGGAAAAAACTTTGAGCAGAACCATGGGGGAGGAGTCCTATATCCGGATATTACAGTGTACAGAAAGGGTATAGGATTGTTGCATTTTTTTTTTATTGTTCAATTTCTTTGTGATGTAATTGCTCCATACAACTCTTTATCATTATTAATTCTTCATTTAATCAATCAACTTCTTTAATTTGATATGTTTTAATCTGAAAGCTGACAAAATTAAGATGCTGCTTGATTTTATTGTGTTCTTCAAAAATGATTTAGCTTTCTGTTTAGTATAGCCTACTTAATGATAGTCGACATTCAGTGAACAAACTTGAAAGTTTACTTTGAAGTGCGAGGAGCAAGTATTGCCCTGTTACTACAGTATTAAAGAGTGTGCTTAAAGGTGCCATCAGCGATTGTATGCACCCATATATTTTTTGTCAAATTCAGCAGTAATCACCTCATGACTACTAGCTGCCCGTTCCATGAGTAGCCTACACTGTATAAAAAAATGTCTGTAGGCAGCCCAGGCTCTGAAAGCTGGTTGAGTGGGGGCAGCCTGTCCTCCAAACAAAAATGTCACAGACTGTGCCTCTAATAAACTAGAAAAAGTATTTTTGTCTTTTGGTCTTACTGTATGTGACATAACTATTGTTCTTTTTTTTTAACAAAAAAACACCACCAATCTTGTGTCTTGGTATTTAGTTGTAGACATACTTAACATAAAGGCACCATGCAGACCCGTGGTTTTTGTGGATATGACTTGAAGGTCAGTAACAGGAAATGGAAACAGGCCGATTTGCGTCATGGTTTGTGTTACTATACAGTGCTCTTGTTAACAACTTTGGTTGAGCTTGAATAGTTTAAAGCATTCATAAATCATCCATAAATTAAGACGCTAAGTTGCTAAGACAGACAACACTAAAAACTGCTTGATGGAAAATAATACTGGGTGGGTCAATTCGATCTAGGTTGGATTTTGAGTTCGACACAGCATGTTGGGTTATGTTTTCAACCTGAGTAAAACTGGCATCAAGACTGAGTTAAATCTACCAAAGAAATGGGTTGAAAAACAACCAATTCACTTTTATAATATGACTCTCCACTATATAGTCATTTAATTATAATTATTATTATTTTCTATGTCAACAATACACTTTGTCAGTCCATAATACTGTAATAAAACTACTGATCCACTGGACACTTCGCACACTCTGCTTGCTCACTACATGGGACCCGGCAAAAGTTTTTAAATGAATTACACTCAGCTTGATACTGTGGAGTAGACCATACCATAGTCCCTTAAAATGGATCTCTTCATACTCACACAAAGAGACACTGAGTACACTGCACTTACGGGGGAGAGTATAGCCTGCAGACTGCATGGGGCGGTATGGGGATGATGCTGATGACTGAGTGGCGGTAACAGCACAACAGACACACGCGTAGCATTGGCTTGCACTGCAGCTGCGGGAGATGATGTAGTTGCTCAGACTGGAGGGGGATTGCTAGAGGGATACAAGAGAAAAGAACAAAAATAAAGATGACCATAATAAGAAGCATTCAGGGGTCACAGCTACTGTATTATAAGTGCATTCCATTATTACTAAGCATTAGTTGGTTGCATACACTGCAGTAATCTAAAGCATTTAAATGGAGGCAACAGTCAGACATTTGATGATCTTCAAGTTTGAATTTGATCTGTCATACAAATGAAGGCAGGATGGTTATCACCAAGGTCCATAAAGTTTCTGGTATCAATCTTCAGCAGGATAGAATTTCACAAGTTTCCCTTTTCACCTTCATCTCCTCTTTTAACATGTCTATAGTGTATCCTGTTCTGCCACCTACTGGCATCATCACATAACAAACCACTTATTATTAGCTGTTAACCCACAATGTTGTCAAACACCAACGCCATGTTGCTGACTTCATCTTCAGTTCACAATTCGTAAGTGTCCATTGGTAAGAATGCTGGCCAGGTCAGCAGTCTTCTAAACGCTGTTTGTGTGGTTCTGCAAACAAGCAAAAAAGGCATGCATTAGCGCATTGCACAACTAGGGCTGCAAAATTCCACATATTTTCAAAGTTAGACATATTCCATGGGAAATATAATGAGAGAATTAACAGGAATAAACAGGAATAAACCTTTGCACCACAAGTACATGCTGTTGCACAAGTCACTCTCTGTACTCACATCATTGATGCAGTAACTCATTGATGCAGTTGTCTTCTGTAAGCAGTGCTGGCAACCGCAATACAATGCTATCTGCATATCGGGGAAATAAAGTAAAACGTGACATTTTATGCAAATTGTGTAAATGCAAAACCGCATTGACCTTTTGACCTCAAAGGAGCGAACTGCTTGCATATCACTATGAATGCAGCCAGCAATGCCCCTTGTCTACCCCATGGCTAGATAAGAGGACACATACCCTTATCTTCTTTGTGCATTGTGGAGTTGTTGACCACAGAATTGACCACTTCAGATCCATGGATGTTGACCAGGTAGCAGTAGTCCTCTCCAAATCAAGCATACGCACAATATTCCTTACCTTTGCAAAAGCCTACCTGGACATAGACACAGAAGAAAGATTATGGTGGTGATCAACTCTGTGGTTGGATGTAACAAATTCAATTATTTGGATTTAGATTGGGAAAAGAAAGGAGAAGCATTTATCTCCAAGGAAACCACCCCCACATTCAAGCATGGTAGTAGAAAAAAACTGAAAACAATAGCAACATTTTAGAGTCTAGACCGGTCCTAAAAAACATTTGGGCAATTATTGCAACCATTACTGTGGTGGGAAATATGTGTTTCCCCTTGCATTATTTTGAAAGGGTATGCGTAATTGTGAAAATGCTATTTCTAATACAAATATTTAGAACCTAGAATTAAAAAAAAAAAAAAAAAAAAAAACCCTCAAAATCTCTGTAGCCTATTTCCAGTCTGATTTGTGGCCAAATAAAAATGCACTATAAATCTAAAATAAATTTGTCAAGGGTAGCCTATGTATAGTCGCCCTTTGTGACAATATTGAAGGCCTATCTCAGCTGTTTTGTACCGTTATTCCATTTGTTAACTTTCTCCCTCTAATGTGGTATCAAAACAGTGGTTCTATCAAACCAAATTCATAGCCCATAATTAGTTTCAACTGATTGAATAGCGGTGTTATCTTTCCACCATGTCGTCCATGATTTTAAATCAAGTTTTATTGTTGTCGAGTCATTGCATTAATAAGCTGACAGGCACAATAAAAAATGTGATCTCTCTAAAGTAGGTCATTCATATTTAATGTTGGTAAACGCACTACTTAACCTTCTGATGCAATAGTTTGCGGAGGAATAAACCCTAATGCTGGGACAGTAGCATTTCGCCTGGTTGCCTCTGTAGCCGGCCTAGTAATATCTCCAACCTATGCATTAGACTCGGGAACAACAACATAACCGCGATACTGTCGGGAATTGGAAAAAATACAGAAACCATGACCTAGTAAATACGTTCGAGTGCTCTATCATATCAGACCTATCGACAGACACTGGACATTCTAATTCTCAATCTATGGTTCAATCAGCGGTCGCCGCTCTGCGCTCATGGTATGTGAAGCAGACGGATTCCGTAGCTCGAGCTCGGAAGGGCACGGCAGCGGGAAAGAAGCGACGTGAACTACTCCCTTTTCCCCTTCTGTAAGTTAACGTTACTGTTTTCAGTTACTGTAGGTTGACGAGGCATTGATATTAAACATAACTTATTTTGTTTGTATTACTTATGGCGGTGTGCACGATACTGTTATTGTTTTGTTCTGTTATTATTGCTGCCAAATTGTTTGTGGCCTAATGTCAAGTGTCACTGCAGGGAACTAGCCAGTTCAAGTATTAGCTGGTTTGCTGACTTAGCTACGGCAACAGCTAGCTGTTCGCTATGTCCCGGTTTTGGGCAGTCGGGCGGCCACTCCTCCTTGCGTTAGCTCATGACAGTATCAGCGTAACAAAATTTAACCCTAGCTGACAGACAGTGTTCATGTTTACTGTGGATATTCGCCTTTGCATTGTAAACATAGACGATGTGTTTTCCCTGTCCCTCGCTGCAACAACTATCATGTCTTCCGGAAAACTCTGGAATTTTACCAGGAGCCCATTAGGCCAGTGTTAGCTTCAGCGGTGATCGCAAATAGCGTCACGCTAACGTACTAACGTAGATTAAGGGATCTCCTACGCTAGCAATGGGCCATTAACGGTAACGTTGCCGTTAATGGATTAAATCTATCACGCTGGTGAACGGTCATCTGGCCACAATCTGAACTGCGTCAGAATACCTTGCAAAAGAGGTTCAACGTTAAGTTATGCAATTTAACGTTAACGGAACGCTAACGTTGTTCCTGGCAGTCCAGAACTGAGAGGAGTTACTCAATGTTACGTTAAATTGTAAGTAAGAAAGTAGTATCCTAATAATGATCTGCATACATTGACATTAATCACTATTAATGTTACGTTATATTAGTTAAATGTGACCCGTTGACAGATGTCCGAGTATACTGTGTCAGCGTTAACGTCGACGTTACAGCACTTTGCAACGTTACGTTGATGCTAGCGTTAGCCTTAGCTCTCTAGCCCTAACTACCGCAGTGTTTACGAACTAATATCGTTACTGTCACGTTGAACGGTCATCACGAAGCCACAATTCACTTTAATGTTAGCCTGCTAGTTAAACGAAGTGGTCATTGGCTGTGTAAATTCACACTAAAGTTAAACGTTAGGTTAGATTCTGACTGTTATCCTTGCTTGTCATCTTCAGCAACAATGGCAGTCTAGCTGAATTGTGGTTAACATTTACGTCAACTCACCGGCCATAACAACATTGACTGAAATGTAAAGTGTTTCGTTGAATGACAAGCTGTTATCTCCATAGTTGCTCATATTTTCATCGTAATTATGCTGTGACGTTGGTTGTAACGATTAAAATGAATGTTATCGCTAACCTTACCGGTCACTTATGACGCAAAGTAACGTTAACTTAGCCATGGAATGTCAAGTAGCTGCTAGCTACGTCAACATTAAATGGCGATACTTCGGAATTAACATTAACGTTAGATCTGTTTCACAGCTGGCATAGATGTTTTACTTGCTTAATTGACTTAATTCACGTTTTTTAAATCAATATGTATTTGTGAATTTGACATGCTAGTTAACTGTAACATTATCGTTAGCTTATGCTAAAGTGTTAGCATGTCGTAGGTCTTGTGTTAGCTCAGAAGCTAACGTTAACGTTATGTCGCCTGGTGTCCTTTAGAATGACAACGTTTTGAGTTCTAGCAATAAAACCAGTGTGCATCAGATCAGTATAACTTCCAGGTATATGGTAATAATACTTAAGTGCAAATTATATATGCCGCTGCTATTTTGTCAAGCTTGTGTTTACTGAACACTTCACTGGTTTACTGGCGGCTACGTTAATGTTGTCTGGTTGACGTTATCTAATGGAAACTGGATGTGAACACATATAGCTAAAGAGCTAACGGTAGCCAATATCTAACACTGGTTGGATAATTGAGCAGATTTTTGGCTAGACTAGCGATAACCCGAAAACGTTGTTTAGTCAGATTTAATTAATACATTGTAACGTTAGATCAGTAGGTTGGCCCGTCCGTACATTCATATTTATGTTCGGATAAGTGCTATTGGTTTTCAGACTGGAGCAGACTACAGTAAAGCCCCCCTGTATGCTACCTTGTAAGGCCAACCCTTGCCATTCCTCTGTGAGTGACGGGGAGGCAAACCAACGACAGTTGTAGGCTACACCTTTTTCATTAATCCAATAGCCATAACCGCAGCCACAACTGCTGTTAGCTGGCCTACCTGCTTGTGCAGTGAGACCATTACAGACGATTCAAAATGATATAGGCCTAATTTAAGATTACAAAATTCATGAGACATTCTCATCTATGACTTTTAACAAAAGGATGCATAAAAGGCTAAATGCATGTCACTCATTGAGTGCATGCGTGTAAATTATAAGTGGGCATGAATTGTTCTTCAATGTAGGCTACCATATAGTACTGATAATCCCATGAAGGAGTCCTTGTGTTGTGTTGCATCTGAGGTTTAGCCTTCAAAAGCATCCTGAGGCTGGTGCCTGAGAGGATTAACTGTCTATATAGTTTGTTTGCCCTACGTCATCTTTATGGAATGTATCACTCGTGACTGGTGTTTTTAGGCATACTGAAAGTGGCATGTTCTGTCACATTACCCATCTGTTAGGCTAACTGACACAGACTTTTATATAGGATAGTGAGTGCAGGGAACTGTTTTGTTTCTTCAGAGTCAGCCATGTTTTCCTGATATTGATATGACACAATTTGTACTGATGCCGACATTTGTTTGTGCTTTGTTTTTGTGTTTTTGTGTCTTTCAACCAGGTTGAACAAGTGGTGAACCCCATTTCACCATGTACCTCTGCGACTGATATTGAGCTCAATTTGGTCATCCCCCTGTCATCACTACAACTCACAAATACAAGTTACACGCACTCAGCAATGGGTACTGAATAACCCAAGACAAGGCGGGGGAAAACACTGATCCTTTATGTAGCCCTCTGCCCCCTCCTCGAGTGAAGCCACCATCTCCCATCTGACATTTTTGCACTCCTGCAACTGTCCCGTCCTGCATCCGTCATCATGCCACTCCTGCTTAGGATGGCTGCCACCTAGGCCCCCATGCGTCCCTTAAGTGGCAAGCATCCACCCCCTCCCAGAAGTTTGTTGAGTCCCACTCTGCCTCCTGCTCTCCTCAGACCTTGCTCAGAGATGTCTTTGCTGCAGTCGCTGGGGCCAGTGCAGAACTGGCTGGGTCAGGAGCTAGAAAAATGTGGGATTGATGCTGTGATCTATACCCGCTATGTGCTCAGTCTCCTCTTGCATGACAGTTATGACTACGACCTGCAAGACCAGGTAAGCGTGTGTGTGTGTGTGTGTGTGTGTGAGAGAGAGAGAGAGAGAGAAAGAAAGAGATTAATAAGCAAAAAAACTTGTAGCCACAGGGCACAAAAATCTATGATGAAAACATAGGACCCTTAATACAAATCTGACATGCATAATAGGCCGACATAAACTTACCCTTTCTATTTTCTAACTTTGCTCTACTGTTACCAAACCCTGTTGTGTCTGCACTTAACCCTTTATTGCAAGAGCTGATGCAACATAACAGGAAATGTCCATATGTGTGGCATTGTACAGTATATAATGAAAGTCCTTCATGAGAAATTAAAATATTTTAAGGGAGTTCATTGTCAGTATACAGCTTATGTTAAAATAAAGTTTAAAACTTAATGCAGAGTGACTTTAAGAAAGACTTCAACTTTGCTTTATCTTACAACAGCAAAATAGCCATGGATCTTATGCAAGAACTACTCGTACAGATTCATTCCTAACTGGCTTGTACAACTGACGAGGACATCCTTTGAATTTTCTCTTTGGTACAATCAGAATTTGTAGGTGGTAGACCTACAGTATCATAGGGGTTGTGCACAAGTGGTCTGCTGTTAAACTAACCTATTCTTATATTTAAAGAATACATTTCATTGGAGTAAATTAATTTAACAAGCCCAACATAATTGGATGTTATGGATTTATGCATTTATTTGCATTAAATCATGCTTTTTATGCATAAAACATGTTACTTAGAATACAAAGGACATCTTTGAATGGTCATGTCATCCTTAAATCTGAATGTAAGGTTGTAACTAAAGTCTGTAGAGCCTGCTATTGAGTATAATGAATTTATCGGCGTGTACATTCTGCAGTTTTAAAGCAAATAAATGGCAGACGGCTTGAGAAAAGAAGCTGTGGAGGTGACTGACATCTCGCTCTCACTATGGCATACGGCTATACTGTGCCATTTCTTCTGATTTCTCTTTTTGAATTCCTTTCAGGAGAATGACATCTTTTTGGGCTGGGAAAAGGGAGCAGGGAAGAAGTGGACCAGGAGTCGGAGGAAGGGGGGGGCGGATGTGAGTCTGGAGGAGATGAAGAAACAAGCAGCTGTGCAGTGTCTGCGTTCTGCATCTGATGAGGTGAGATTAAGTACTTTCAGTCACATTTATGTGATGACTAACACGGGATCTTTTTTAGTTGTTCAGGCTGTTCAGGTATTATAAATATGCCTCAGAGTGGAACACTGTAGATGCCTTGCTGCTCTAGCTGTTGACTGCAGCATCGACAGTACTCGAGAAATAAAAATAAAAAATCTGAAAAAGGAATTCTTCTTTAGTATCCGGTGATCAAACATCTGGCTGTTGGTGTAGAATATTATATAGACTAGATGTTGTTTTCTTTTGAAATTCTATCACTTTTGCAATGTTTACGTCAGAGTGTTTAGAAAGTGTTGCTGGCCTTGTTTCAGTTGAAGTCAAAATTGCAACAATGGCATTACATGCAGTGTGGTCATTTTCCTGTTCCTATTGAATTGCGTGAGAAAAAAATCTGTCTTACTGTCTGTAGAATCACTTCTCCTTCTCTCACAGCCCTGTTGCTCCATCATAGGCCTACTATACTGATACTGCAGGTTGCTGACGGTCATCTACTGATATGCTGTGCCAAAACAAATGTTGAAGCCTGAACTAGTTTCAGAATCTATTGAGAAGGCATCTGTTGATAAAGCACATGTTTTTGTGAGAGAGAGAGAGAGAGAGAGAGAGCGAGAGAGAGAATATGTGCATCATGTTAACACAGATGTCTGCAATATGATAGGTTATGCTACTGACAGGCACATCTACTACTGAACAAATCAGCTGTTTATCTTTTCATCACACTTTTGTGATGACTACCCACTGGATTCTAATGGGCTGAAGTAGCCTACTAGAGTGAAAATAATCAATCACAATGGGAACTCCAATCCAGAGCTGTATTCATTACTAATTATTTGTTCTTTTTTTGCAGAACTCTGGAATTGAGAGTCTTGTCGAGGAGCTCTGTTCCAGACTAAAGGAATTGCAAAACAAGCAAAAAGGTATGTGCCTCTATCTCCCAAAACTTTGATTGAAATAATTTTTAGCCACTAAAGATACTTGTTGTTTTAACAAATCTATCTGATTTCCCGTTTTTTGAAGAGCGAGGGCGGCAGACGAGCAAAAAATCTGAAGGAGTTCTATCACCAGAACTGGCTGTATCACCATCCTTGAAAGACCAACTGGAAATGTAAGTTCCCATCAATAAATAGCATGCTGCATTCTTAAAGCAACATCATGTCGTTTTTCAACCTTAGTAATACATTTCCAAGACCCTTGTGATGGTACATCAATTCACAATAGGTTTGTGTAGCCATAGCCTGACGGTGTCTGTATCGCTTTTACTGGCACTACGGAACTTTGGATTTCAGATGGGAACCCGGGCACAAAAAGAACTACAAAATTTGACTGCTTTACAGCATATACTTCCCCCACCACTTCCTCAAATACAGTGAGAGCCCAAACTAGCCTAAGCCTATGCCTAAACGGCGTGCCGTACACGTTTGGTAGGGGCTAGCCTACATTCTTGAAAGTAAATCACGATTAGACAGACAAAATGATATTTTAGGCTAACCTAATGATTGAGTCATGTTTGTTTACCGGTATTTACTTTTCTGGTGAAAGTGTCTTGCCACAGGCTATAATGCAAATCGACTTTTCTACTTTGCAGATAGCGTCTTATAGCTATTATAATACCTAGCCTACCACACAAACAATTGAATTACATATCCATTCTGTAAACACTAAACAGTAGCCTATAGTGATGCTGGCTTATAAACATGAGCTATGCGATCTTTTGGCGTCTGAAAAAAATGAAACCCATGAAACTATATTCATATGATATGCTGAAATGTATGCCACTATACCTGGGATAGACATTTCACACGCAACGCAGGCAGTCTGAGTTTGCCCAAGACGTGAGATCTCCTTCTGCAGAGTTCAGCTTATCAACAAATGAACGTGTATCCCCTGTGGGGTATCCTAGCTCAGTGGGTTGGCGTTGCTCAAATATGCTGTCATACGAAAGTGGCTCTGTTTTAGCGTGGCTCTGTCACCTTGGTGTCATGCTGCCAACCAAAACTGCTCGGGAGATGTTTATGTGTGCTAAGTTGTACTGTAGCTCAAACGTGTAAATCTACGCCTATAGCTACTGACCAAACAATTATCTTGAAAAACAAAGTTATCACGTGTAAAATTCTGTCATATCTTACAAGAGCTCTGCCTCTCCAAACATTTTGGGCGTGCAAATACTATGGACGTGAATACCATAGCTTACTGGTGACCATCGATTAAATGACCACCCTAGATTACGCTATTGCTCATAAATGCGGAAGTAATCGTTTTTAAATAAGTAATCGGTCTTGTACATCTCCACTTCAGGATTGACCAACATCACCCCAATACCGAGAATGTGCACAGATCTGAGCTGAAAGTCTAGTTTTACAAATGTATCGCATAACTGCTATCATAGTAGCCTACCACATAATTTAACACCCTAAGTTAAGGCTTTGAGCAGCCTCGATTTGTCTAGATAGTCTATACTGTATGTCTAACTTGTTTCTGGTGTAACCGTGACAGACCCTGGGGACCCTGAGAGCAAAGCCATGGTGTTGCTTTAATTGTTGTATCTGCAGAATGTGAAACAAAAAATATTTTCACAACTACTGATTTTTAGTAGTCAACTAGTTTTTCAAATTTTTCCAACCTTTTTAAAAATGTCCATCAGTGACAGAAAATATTTGGTATTTGATGCAACATCTATTATGTGTGTGTGTGTGTGTGTGTGTGTGTGTGTGTGTGTTTTCAGTGTGTAGAATATGTGTGTTTGTTCCCAATGTGATCTTCATTTATTTAATTGGTATTTGTTTTCCTTTGTGTTAGGTACAATGAAGCCTTTCCACCACTTTCCGAGAAATCCGTTTGTCTTCAGGAGATAATGACTGTGTGGAACAAGGATAAATCCTGCACATCTTCTTCGGCTGCCCCAAACACCAGCACTGACACCTCTGCACCTAAAGATTGTTGGAGTGATGGTGAGGCCTCCAAGGGTGAAACCTCAAAGACCTCTGTCACCAGTACCGCCATCACATCAGTAATTGGAGAAAGGATTCCACACAGGCGTAACAAGAAAGAGAAAGAGAACAGACAACATGGAGAAGAGCGAGCCTCTCACAGTAAGAGGCAAGCTCGGAGTTGGTCGGAGGGCAAATATCGCCCCCGATCCTGCTCCTCTGGCTCCAGCGAAGCAGGTTCCAGCTCCAGCAGTAATCAGGGTGACCCGAAAAGACCTACCAGCAAAACCCTCCAGATTAGGCATAAATCCCGTGAAAGAGGTACAACCAGAAGCAAGAAAATTCGAAGCCAAGGGCAAGTGAAACTGTCCTTTAAGGCCTTTGACAAGGAAGAGCGGAAAAGTGCTATGGCAGGTCCTTCCAAGCAGCAGCTACCAATCTGTCCAAAAAAGGGAAAGAGGTCTCTTAAAGAGATAAAAAAGGAGGCTTGTGGAATGGAGTTGAAGGAGACACTATATGATAGGAGAAACAAAAAAGAGTATGTAGAAGAACCACTATGGTACACAGAACCCCTGACAGAATATTTAGTCCCTGTCAGCTGTAGAAAAAGCAAACTTGAGACAACTTATAGGAACAACTCTGAATCTCCTAGTGGATCTAATTTGTCTGGAGATATGGACAGGTTGACGGAGCGAATGCAAGGGATTTGTTTGGCCAGTGCTAACTTCCAGAGGACTTATCTTGCAGCAGGGACTTTTGTTGATGGGCACTTTGTTGAATTGCCAGGTGAGAGCAGTGAGCAACCTGTTGAATTCAATAGGACCTCATTCAGCCCACCACACGAGGATAGCCGAGATTTAGATGATGAACATCTGTCTGAATTCACTGACTTCTATGAAGTCGATATTTATCCATCCATATTGGATCCATGTGCCTCAGACTCAGTCCAAGAGAGTCGAATCCTAAACATGATTCGCCAAAAAAGCAGAGAGCAGAGAGAATTTGAGGCAGAATGTTTAGTGTTAGATGGCCTTCAGCTGCATGGGAAAAGTGCAATAAATACGGAGTCACTGGGAGCATCTGGAACTGATGGGTTCCTCTGGAAAGATTTTGAAAGTATTGCTCAAGTCTGTGAATGTTACTCATCGTCCAGTTCAGATGATGTGGAACGAGAAAGTTTTGTTGGGGACTCCCCTGTTCAGCTCTCCCCAGTATTTGATAGTACAATGTTTAATTTGAGTGAGTTGTCTGAGGAATGCAATGCTCCAGAATCCAGCTGTGATGGTCCACATCTGAATACCAGCTGTTTCTCGCTTTTCGAGCTGCAGTGTGATAGCCCCACTTGTTTTCCATGTGACTCTGCTACTGGTTGTCCTGAAAACACCACAACTCCGAAGACAAGTAGCAGTCTCGATCCACATGGTGACAACAAGCAGTCTCGTTTGCTCATTTGGACCAAAAATAGTGCCTTTGATGGAACTGAATATTGTTCTAATCTTTCAACACGAACTTGCAGCCCTTGGTCTCACTCAGAGGAGACTCGCTCAGACAATGAGCAAGTAAATGTTCCGTCAGAGGAGTTGGCTCAGATTGCTGGTGAGGAGATAACATCTGTAATACCTTATATTCCAGCAACTTATCTGGAGGAAGATCTCCTTGAGTTTTTGAAGGATGCTGAAGTACCACAAGAAAAGGCAACACATACCGTTTCAAAAACAATATCCAAACTGGAATCAATTTGTGGTATACCATTAGAGACAGAGAGTGAGCAGTATGACACTGGCATATATGATGATGCAAATCAACAGAACAAAGACTACACCTCAGGGATAGATAAGGACATTTGGACAGCTGTTGGAGATCCTTCACACAAGGAAGAGGAGAAGCCTCATTATCAGGGGCAGTTCTTGGAGGATGTACGGAACTACCACTGTGGTTGTCAGGACATGAAGCTGACTGGTGCTGCACATCTACAGACTGCACAGAAGAAAGCAGTGCAGTGTTCGGTGTATCACCTGTGGGAAGAGGAAGCAGAAGGTCAAGAATTGGCTAAAAATAAGCTGTCCAAAACAGATAGTGGTGACTATATGACCCCTTTGAAGCCCTGGGACACGAGTTCAGACAAAGACAGCACATCATTTATCCTGGGGGGAGTGTATGGTGAACTCAGGTCTTTTGGAGGTGACCATGACTGGGCTGCTGTTCCATCAGGCAATGCCCAAGGCCTGCTGCAGTGTGCTGCTGCTGCAGCCTCAGACGTTGTGACTATTGCAGGCACTGATGTGTTCATGAATGCAGGAAACTGCTTTGCACCTGGTCACAAGCCGCTATGGAGACCGCTGGTCTCCTTTGGTCAGAATGAGCATGCGGTAAAAAGAGAAAGATTGACCAAGGGGTTTTCTTTTATCTTCCATGAAGATTTAATTGGAACCTGTTCAGGTCTCTATAGGGATGAACCAGACCAGGATTACTCATTCTCATCATTTGACCTGAACAATCCTTTATCTCAAGTACTCCACGTGGAGTGCTGTTTTGAGCCCAACGAAATGACATCGTTAAGCCCAGGCTTCAAACCGAAGTCAATTCTTTGCTCAGACTCAGAGAATGACATCTTCTCTTCCCGGCTGTATGGCATTAATCAGACTCAGTACCGCGCCATACGCATATCCCCAAGGACTCACTTTCGACCAATTTCCACTTCAGAATTGTCTCCTGGTGGAGGCAGTGAGTCCGATATAGAGTCTGAAAAAGATGAGCATAGTCTTCCTACTCTGGTTCAGGCCAATGTGTTTGATGACCCACAGGCAGACCTCAAACCCCTAGAGGAGGATGCTGAGTGTGAAGGACCTTATTACGGAAAGTCGGAACTAGAATCTGGGAAATTTTTGCCCAGGTTAAAAAAATCTGGTATGGAAAAGAGTGCCCAGACTTCATTAGATTCGCAGGAGGGGTCCGGTGCACTTTTGTCGGTACCTGAGCAAAATTATGCTGACAGTCACCTGGTGTCTGCAGCAACTATAGCACCCATGACGGTGGAGGCACCAGCACAACTGTCCTCCAGTGATCAAGGTCATAAGGAGGAGCCCTGCGATAGTGGAGAGGCATTTGGATATTCAGCCGGTGGCCTTGTGCTTCCCCACGAAGGCGGGACAACATTTGACCTTGAAATGTTGCATGAGGTAAGAATTGTTTTAAGTCTAAATGGTATCTTAAATGACACTTGTCTGTACATGGGTTATTAGGTTGAAATAAATTAAATGTAAATAATACAATTTTACCAATACTACTAACAGTGAAGAAAGAAATGTTTTTTTCTTATGCTAAACATTGAGGGTCATCCGTGTAACCACACCACTGCTAAAAGAAAATTCTTAGGGAAAATACTGTACGAGTAGCATATGCTATAACTATTTTGAAAGCGTACGGTCACAAAATGTAACAATTGGTAAGACCTTAGCAACGAATCCCAGGCAACCAACACAACTGTGCTTGGTGTGCTTGAATGAATTTCTATTCAGTCATTTCAATATTTTAGGGGTAAGTATTACTTTTGGAAGTGGATTCCTGCTGTTGCATACACAGTCTTGCATGCAAGCCCTTCTGCAAAGATGCACTCATTTGCCAAAATATCAGCACATATCAACAGCTCTTAAAGGGAATGATTGTTAGGCTCAAAACACGGTAAAAGCATGAGAACAACCATGCACCTGACCTGACACGTGAACAGAGACTGTTTCCCCCGCTCTCAAAATAGGGAAAGTGGATTGGCGAGTAAAACAAATTACTATTTTATTTTTATGTTTTATTACTGGCGGGTTGCAGACATCAGTTTACTTCACTGTAAACTTTACAGGCTTTGTCTACATAACATAGGTAGGTAGGCAGGCAAGGTTTTGCAAGTCTTTGAATGACAACTTTACATGTTACTTAGTACTCTCTCTCTGCTCTTTCCTAGCAGTCATATAATTTGAATGACACGGATGATGAGAGGAATGATTCACAGCAGGATGATTGCTTGTGGCAGAGTTCTCTCATATCCCCTCTATTCTCTGGGTCACAGTGCACAGGTAAGTCAAATCAATGCACATTAGATAAGTTAGCTTCACTGTCCCACCATCGTTATGTAAGGGATAATGTATCAATGCGGGTCATTATCGGGAAATGGGTCCCAACAGGGCAAACCGGTCTTGTTCCGCCCTGAAGGGACCTATTTCCCGATAATGACCTGGCATTCTATACATTATCCCGCTTATTACACGGCTACTTGCCAAAACGAAAACATAAACTCCACATAGACTGTTGATTCACCGTTTCATCATGGCTTTTGCTGAGAAACAAATAGTTTGCACACGCTGAACTTGAATCAAACACTCTTTAGAATACAGCTGATGAACTGTCTGCTTTCCCTTTTGAATGAAGGTCCATTGCAAGAAGTGACCGGAATACTTGCAGAGTGATATAAAAGACTAGGCTGGGTGAACCCTGCCTGAACTTCCGGGGAATTTGAATTTCGCCCGGCAGCTCAGGCCGGAAACCAGCAGATCTATCTCCTCTGTTTACTGCCAGAACCTTTGGCCCCAATCATCAACGGCCATACTCTAGTCCTGGCACGCTATTGGCCGGTGACGTGACGATAACGAAACTTAAGCGATGCGAAGTGCAGTAGAAACAAAGCGCAGCCTCCCCAGACTAATGTTCAATCTTACAATATTGAGCTTAGTATGGTGAAAACCAGACTAATAAAAGGCATAAATAAGAAGCACAAAACCCATTTTCATTGACAGCGGTTCTACTACTTACAGTAGCAATGGTCTGTTATCGAGAAATATCAGACCTCCAAATGTTGGGAAGGCCCATTCAAGTGAATAGAGCATTCTGCAGCATTATGAAGAGCTGTGTAATAAACTCAATTTAAAAATTGGGGACCTGTATGGCCACTAAGGTTGGAGTGATTTTATACACGCGATCTAGATTACATCTCAATCTCGAACTTCGAACTCTGAGGTAGAATCAACGATATAGTCACACCTCCAATGTCACATCTAGCATGTATGCCAAGAAGCAAAAACACACACTATTGCAGGCATGCAAACTCCTCACCTTTCGGCGAAATTCGCCGTTTTGAATCAAAAATAGGTGACTTACATGGTTCGTGCAGATCCGATGAGAAAATATTTGGGGGGGGGGGGGGGGGGGGTCAAGGTGAATTGAATTTACAACTGAGTTTAGAAATCATGCGCAGACGCTAACGCATCTTGAGGTGTTTCTAGAGCCGCATTTAAAACGTGTCTGATCAGCAAGGGATGCGTGAATGTAGCCCCTATGCGTTTAATAAACATTAGTGGAAGCGAATTGTTGACAAAGACGCAACGCGAACAGAATGCGCACGCCAAGTATAGCCTCTGTTGTGAGCGCAGATAGATGCGTCTGAGATGTCAGGTGGAATAAATGCAGAGGGATTTCACAGGTGGGCTAGTTAAAACTTTCAACTTCTATTAGAAAAAGACGCTGAGATTAGAGTAGCAACATAGCATAGGTTGTTTTCTTCTAATGATGAAAGTTTAGCGAAATTAGACATGTAGACATATAACGAGTTATTTTGATGAAGAATGCGTGCAGTTTGAACCATCTAGATCGGCAAAAGGTGAAGCAAATAGGCAGACTTTATCAGTATATCAAAGGCTAATGTGACAGTTGAATTAAATGCTCATAAACTGGGCTGGTTCGTTTTGTCCAGAGACGTAGTTGATTGACATGATAATGCTGTCTTTTAGAAAAGTGGGCCCTGTCACGCGAAGCACACTGCGTAGACCTTACGCAAAGCCTACGCAAAAGATATGCAACTCAAATGATTCGCTATAGTAAAGTAGCCAAAAAAAAGTTGCGACTGCTTCAGACCACACGTAACGCACGTAACCGTTTGAGTTATGTGTGTGACTTGCAACAATTTTCATTAACACCCGGATCATTACGAGTTCGTAAGCCATGCGTAAATTAAATGTACATTTGATTGTCGAGTTACAGGAGGACCCTGATCAGTAGCCTAGTCTGCGCCTACAGGTATTCTACAGTTTAACATGTAATATGAAGACAGTTCACATAACTTTATTGGTTTGTTAAACACACTAGCACAATATAGCCTAGAAAACACAATATGTAGTAGCCTAGGCTGCATATTAAAACGTTTTAAAACAATTTGAAAAATTAAAGCCTACCCTATTTTATATAGGCCTAATAATATTAGTTTGAAATAGTGTGTGTCTCAAGCAAGATTATTGATTACCTGTTTTGGTCCAAGAAATATTCAGACTTTTCCTTATTCTGGTAGTTTAAGTGTCCATTAGGCCTATGAAATCATCAGAAATGTGTAATAAATACATAATAAGTACATAAGCACACAGAAAGAGAGAGATAGTAAGAAAGAAAGCGGGTCCCTCACACTTTGGAAGATTTGTTTCCATGGGGGGGGGGGGTCGGAGAAGAGTCTCACCTTTTTCACCCCTGACCAGTTTGCATGCCTGCTATTGTGTTGAACTGCGGTGCCAACACTCTTCTAATTTTAGGCTGCAGCCAGTTGAAAAATACATTTGTACACAAACAATCCAGTTATCATTCTGTGTTGTTTCATTTCACTATGTTCACGTCTATGTTTATTATTTGTTCTGTTTACAACCTCAAAATAAAAAGGGCTTTTAAAATAAAAGCCCCCTCAAAACGGAATAGGAAAAGGCCAAAAGAAAAATAACACACAAGGAATAAATTGATAGTAAAAAACGATCGAAGAACCGAATCGAGGTTTTGGAGAATCGTGATACATAGCAGGGCAGGCTACACAGGATATTTTCTCCCCTTTATTTTTAAACATAATTTCATTCACATGGACGCTAAAAACAACAGGGTAAGAATGTTGCAAACCCCTTGAGCAAACAGGTGGCCAATCAGAGATTTCAAACAAAGAAGGAAACAACATGTCACAAATTTGCAAAAACGTTGTTTTCCCTTGATGCGAGTGAATGTGAGTTTTCACACATATTCACTTTGGCCAGAGTTTTCAGAAATAATTGTTTCAGTGATACAATGTAATATAATATCTTCATTTCAATTTTCATTTCATGAAAGGCCAAACGGCATGTAAATAATATGCATTTTTCCTGTGTGTTAACGGGACATCTGCCTAACTGGCGACCTAAGCGTGCTCAGCTGACGTAGTAGATGAGGCACTGTTGCTCATTTGTCCCATTACTGTCATACAACAGCCATTGTCATACATAAAGTGGCACTGTGCTCATATAACGATTAAAAAAAAAAAAACATATGAAAAAGAATTGTGATATAACTGAATCGTGATCAAAAATCATGATATAATGATTTCTGGATATTTTGTGATGAAAAGAAAAGAAAACAGATTTCATAGGGCCCTAAGGCCTCTACACAGAAGATGTATTTAAAGCTGCCGTCGGCAGCATTTGTTTTAGTCATATTAGCTTGAACTGGGATTCTGGAGGTAGAATATTAAATAGGCTGTTTAGGAAAAATCCCAAATTCTCTAGCTCCCTCTAAAGCCTGTACTCATTCTTGCAAAAATCGATTTTGTTTAAGCTATCACGTTAGGCGGGAGGAATCGCTAACTGTCAGTCACAGCTTGTGCACAGGCTGCTATCCAGCCGCTGCTACTCTGCTGCTCTGAGCTTGGTAGAGGTTGGGGGAGGGACCTGAAAGTTGTATCAGTTTGAATTTTCCGACTTTAGACTACGAATTTTTCTGCCGACGGCAGCTTTAATACTGGTAGATGTCGTTGCTCACTCTCCCTTAGCTGACAATGGTGTAATATTGCTTTTTTATTAGTGTAGGATATTACATGATTATTGTGTTGACCAATATTTTTACGTGTATCTGTCTTAAGCAGGTAGCAGCAGCATGTGACGAACCAACTTCAGTGTGAAAAACTGCTGGAGTGAAGACAAGACTGAATCCTCTCATGTCTCCACATCATATTTGTCCTTTAACTCTGTTCACACAACCTCACTGACCTTGTGTGTTTGACAACATAAAAAAAGAAACTTAGTAGAAAAAGGAATTTGTAAGATATATCTTTTGATGGAGTTATATGGGGCATTTATTTAGTGTTTGTTCATAGTTCGTTTCGGTGAAATAGTCCACTTTGACCAGAACGTCAAAGCATTACGGGCAGTCTGATGAGACTTTACAACATCATACATTTTTTCCTCAAAAGTCTCTTATGGTTTTGAAAACTAGAAAGCTGTTAATCATTTAAGGTTTTGTGCATGTTCTTCAGACATTTGCCCTCCCTTCCAAAATCCCCAATTTGCCACTACAGTTTAACAAGTTATCCTCTTTTGCTCTTTTTGAAGATTTGAGGGCATGGACATTTCATGCACAAATTGCTGTTGATTCTAGTCAATGCCCTTTTTTGCTCTGGTGGCATAGAGTGTGTGCAACTTCCCTTACATGTGCAAGCTTTTTTTTTTTTTTTTTTTAACAAATGTGTAATTATTATTTTTGTGATGCTCTTTTTTCCTCTTAAATTAATAATAATACAAAAATAGGTCTAAATTTATGGGAAACAAATGACTAACAATAAGTTACAGAAAAAAAAAAGTTGTGGAAAAAAAACTATTTCCTTTAAGAATGGGTACTTGTGAATTATTTTTTACAAAGAAAAAAAATGGTCTAAATAAAAATTATTTTTAAGATCATACACTAGATAGATTTGGTGTTGCAGAGCTTATTTTTAAGTTGATTCCTGAGTTTGAGGAATATTTAAAACACTAAAAAAATGGTTTGTTTTAAGCCCATAGACCCCCCCCCCCCCCCCCCCCCCCCCACACACACACACACACACACAGACACAAACACCCCCCACACCAACATTCAAATGCATGAATATACACACACCAGGATTGATGCAATTGGACAATAAATTAAAGGATAAAGTAGACAAATTAAAATATTTGCTTTTTTTGTTTAACCTCTATGTTTTCTGAGACAGATTATAATTGAGAATACACACTCATGCTGAATATTATAGGTTGCGGGTAGTCTCAAAATGTTGTTGACATATGCAAAACATCAAATGTAGCACATATGCAAAGTTGTTAGGTGATGAACTTGGGCCTTAAAATGATTACATGTTGGGGGTGTTAGTAATGTTACTGCATGTAGTTTAAGCTGGATACTTTTCTTCCCTGCCGTTCCATTCATCTGCCCCCCCTTCCCTTACCCCCCTTAACATATCTGCTTCACAAATACAGCATAATTTTTCTTTAGCACTTCTGCAGAAACCTTTCAGTTTTCAGTAGATTGGTGTGCAGGGCATGTTGTGATGCTATCAGATACCATGAAACATGCAACAGTTACCCTTTGTGTGTGTGTGTGTGTGTGTGTGTGTGTGTGTGTGTGTGTGTGTGTGTGCGAGTGTGTCGACATTAAAGTATGTAAAGTTCCAATGTAGTGCAGAGTTCTTTGAGAAACGGGATATTTATACAACAGGCCTTCATCAGCTGTGCAAGCAAAGGGCTTCTGAGTCAATGTTGGGTTGGGTTGCATTGTTCGCATTGCATGTAGCTAGGTCTCACTCTTATTCCCTGTTTTTGAATCCATGTAAAACATTAATTCTGCCAAATTTATTTGCGTTCAATACTTTACAGAGCGTAAATTGGCTTGTGCATTTTTTTTTCTCGACCCATTTGTAATTATTTTCCGCGGACGTTGTAATGTGATAACAAGAAACATGCAACTTAATTTCCATAATTATTTGTGTGTCAATGCCCCATTGTCATTGTAACTTTATCTAAGAAGTGGTTGCTTGCACAGTTCATGAAAGACTCCCTATGGTAGAATATAGACCTACATACATAAATATGTAGTAATCAGTTGCATCATATGGATTCTCAGGAAACAAAAAAAACCCCTATGATTGCCACATGTCCAAAAATATAAAAGATAAAAAAAAAAAAAAACCTTTCAGTTTGTTGGATGAAAATAGTGTTTCTCCATACAGTAGTATTACAGAACATTATTAAGGTACGTCATTTAATCATGATTGAATTTCAGAAAATCTAAATCAACCCTTTTAAACTTTTGTTTTGTCTCACATGGTATGTAATAGTTTTAGGAACAGGTTTTCTCCTGAGAAAAGAATAATAAAATACATTCACATGTAGATTTCATTGAAATGTGAAATACTGCAGTGCAAAGTATCCTTCATTTTATTTTATTTTATTTTATTTTATTTTGGTGTGTGTATTTATGTGTGAGGAGTGTTCAGACAGCCCTGGCACAAAAAAAAAGATTTTCTTTTTTTAAAAAAAAAGTGAAATAATAACAACATTAGGGTAAATAAATAATTTTTAAAAAACATGCCTCGGAAACAACAGGGGTCTTTTTGTCCATTCTGTTAAGATATGAGCTTTCTGTCCTCTTGTGTTCACCAAGATTATCCACTCCATACATCCCAGGATGTAATCTTTATAATTTAATGTATATCCTTTGTTTCATTGTGGAGTTTCTTGACATATAATAAAGGATCAAACAGTGCTACCCTAATGTTGTCTCTCCAAGTTTTTATTCAGTTAGGTGATGTAGCTAGCTAGTGAACAGGAGGCCTTCCTCTGTCTTCCTGTGTAGATCCAGCTGATTCTGTTAGCCATGCGATCAAGATACCTGAATCCATAGCCAGTCTTTGGTTTTAAGTAGTGCACATTTAATTAACTGTCCACCTCTACAGTAGTTTAGTTGAACACAACACCCACAATGTGTTAATAGTATGTTTCTGTGACCGCTTGGACCCCAAAGATGGCTTTGTAGGACTGTTTGAACTTAGGATGGTGTATAACCATGTACGATTACAAATGTTGAAGCAAACATATTATGCCTTGATCTAAGAAACCTTAAAAAAATGTAGTCCACTTAATGGACTACATGGAACATATTTCTCATGTTACGTTGGACGTTGCATTTGTGATGTTACATTGTTTGTAACATTGGCAATGTATGGACATTTATTCCTCTGAAAATACATACACATATTAACCCAGACATATGATCTCTCACACACACAAATGTCATTGTGCATTTGGTGATCACCGAAACTATTTGATGCTCTATCTTTTTAAATAGAGGCACACGTTTCTATGGACATCATTTTGGTGGTGTAAGGTGACTGGGTATATGAGGCTGTGTAGCTATATAGTCTCATATAGTATTGAAGTGTAAAAAGTGAGCATTTTGTCAAATGTACGTAATCATAAGCATCAATATGAGCTGCATTGTGCATTGGAAATAAGTATTCCACGTGGTTTAATTAACAAATTAAAATAAATTTCATTAATTATGAAATAAGGTGAGATAATAGATTGAGAAGAACAGTATTTTGATATCGGAAGTTGAATTGCAATTGGAGACCAGGACTATTTCACAACAGTTGGACCAACAAAGCTGGACTCAGATGTCAGGCTTAAAGGGACTTTAATCAGGGACTTTTTAAATTATTAATAATTTTTAACCTACTGTACATAGCTTGAGTTGTCCTGCTAGTGCAGCGAGGCGGTTACAAAGCCATGGGCTAATTGCACGAAACTAATTACATTAAATATAGCGGCAGGTTCAAACACACCTGGCTCCACCGAAAAACAAACGAGCCGTACGTGCAAATAGCCCATTGTACCTTTTAACAGGCTCAAAACGTCATTACAAGTGCTGTGCAACACGAACAGAATCCTTAGGAGACGCCACTATGCATGTTTAAGTAATTAAGAAGCAACAGTATTTGTACCAGTACCAGTGTTTGGACAGGAAGTGACTGAGGGAAACAGAAGTATGTGACTGCCTGCAAAAACACTGGACAAAGGAAGGAAAGAAGTAGGTCTTAATTAAGTCATGAATTCAGGCTATTATTAATGAACTGTTACAGTAGGTGTAAAACAAGACAATGAACAAGTAACATGCCGTTCAAAATATTGTATTTCAGTGTCTTGGTTTCATGTCTGTTGAGATATGTATCAGAGCACATTGGAGGTCCTCTGAAAAGCATCACTGTGCTGGACCTGATGAAGATCTTGTTACCAGTAGTGATTTGTGGTGCCACGAAACCCTCTGGAGTTAGACTTGAGAGGAGCCTTTGCACAGCTGCTCTTGGAATCCCTTTTTCTTACACTCCTGTTTTTTCCTGATACAAAGTGACATTACACAATTTTCAGACCAATCAAACCAACTGATGGGGGGGGGGGGGGCAGCTATTGTCACACAGCGCCAATTGATACTGTACATTCTCGACACTGTCCTAAAATCCTGGATACTATCCTCCCAAAATCTTGGATGTTGCTAAGATGGTATCAGATGGAATCATACGTTGGTAAAATTGCACCATATGATGGGTTTCCCAGATGGCATCACATATTTTTATGGTTCACAAACTTTCAAATGGCATAGTACAGCGTATGTCATGAAATTTGGCAAGCTACATTGTTACTTTGTACTTTGGATGCATGCAGACTTTTGACTCTAACCTAACCCTTGATGAACAATATCTATATGAAACATAATGGGTATGTGTTAAAACCTGTTGTGAACAAGTTATTTTTAAAAATGTGGGCAGTAGGAATATGAATATGAAGGTCAATTTATTATCAGGGCTTGACACCAGGTAAACACATCTTGGGTGTGTGGGTCAGGAAGAAACAAGAAACAACTGTTTTTATGTAATGTCATGCCTATGGTCTGTGTTGCCCGGATATCTACTGAAGATAGAATGCAAACCAGCTTGTGTCAGGTGGAAATTCTTGTAATACCACTTTCTACTACATGTGGTATCAATTCAGTGGAAGAGTGCTGTGTTTTTTTATTCCCATGTCTCATCTAGTTACTGTTGATGATCCTCTACTACTCAGCACTCTTTGCATTGTCTCATGTAAATAAACACTGTTTAGTTTTGCCTATATTTCATATATTCACACAACTCACTTTTGGCATTGTCCTGAAGAAGACCACTTTGGGTCGGAACATGTTGGCTTGTGCAATTTTTAAGAATTCTTTGTATCATTGGAATGTTCTCCAACCCCAAGAGCACCGTTCACAAACTTTATCTCTACCTGAGCGCCAGGCTGAACCTTTGCAGTTTATTCACACAACTCACTTGGGCAGGGACGAGGGAGTGGTCTTGGGGAGAGAATCCATTTTTGAGGAGCAGGGATTACTTTTGAGCGCTGGAACAATACCAAGGTCACCGGTCTTGAAGTGGGAGAAGCAAGGAGTAGCCTTTAACTGAGGAGAGAAAAAACCCTGCCTGCAGACATCAAAGAGCAGAGTAAATGTGGGTAATCGTCATGCAGTCTGAGCTATGATAAGGCCGTCTATCAAAGTATATTAAGGTTTTTATGATAGAATATGTGCACTGGCCCTATTAATCACTGGCACAGAGTTGCCGTTTGATACAGGGCCATTCCATATCAGTTCACCAAACTGAAGTCCATCCACTCCAGCCAAAGCAACGCCCTGTGGCCAGGCAGTCTCTAACACAAATTTAAGCCCCACCAAATTATATTTAAATGAACTCAAACCCACTTAATGGCCAGGCATTTCTTTTCCCTCATAGAGTGACAACAGTCCCTCGGCAGAAGCTTACGGTTAAGGAAAGCCATTAACTGAAGTGGTCTATGGTCCCCCTGCCAAAGGACTGCACAAAGCCCTCTCAGAGGCTTATGACTGAACAGTAAAATTAGTAGAGGATGCGCTCTACCTGCCATACTGATGAGCCTGGCTCTTTGATATTGTGGTTTATCTGGGTAATCATTGACTAATTAATCATCAATCATTCATAACTCGGGCCTACGGCCGAATCACAGCCATGGCAACATCTGTTAGCAACACTACTTTCACAGTGCCATATTGCTTAATTAATAGATGGCCAGACTACCTTGCAATGCCTGGCTCAAGCTGATGGATATCTTTTCCGTCTCTGAGGAACTCTGAGAGGACAGGGCCTCTCCCCAGCGCTGCGGCACTGTCCAGCACAGCCAGTAGTTTCTGCAGCATCTGGCTGCGGCGAGCCAGAGCCTTCACCTCCGAGTCATCCATCTGTGGTACCTCCTGTCAGGTTTTAGAGGTAACAGCGATGTAATGACTATGCGCACCATTGATTAAGTTGCATTGTCTTAAATTGTGTGTTTCTAATAAATGTAAATGTGGTGTTTCTAAACCAAATTCAACCATAAAGTTAACGTTTATAAAAACATGTTTATAAACAACTATGCCTTAAGCAATAGTCATAAAGCTCTCTCATTCTCTGATTATGATTATTCATCCCTTCATGATAGGTAGTCTGAGGAAGTAGTGTGTTTGTGAGCTCTGGTCAATCATTCTAAAATGATTACTATTCATTCACATACACTTAGGGGAAAGAGCTGTATACAGTATATTATACATAACACCTTATATCAACCATCATTATTCATTAAGTCTGGTAATACCTTTAAGATGTCTTTCAACGCTGTAGCAGCATCTTGCAAAATATTCTCCAGTTGTTCCCGGAGTGTCCGTTCCAGAGCGAGCTCCTTAGACAGTTTGTCTGCCTCAGCGTGGCACTCCTCATATGACTTCTGTCCTGTAGTTAGATTCTGTCTACACACACACATGCATGCGCACAAATACAGAACAGGGTTTTGAATCATATTGTCAATTACAGTCATTGACAAAACAGTCAAGTCTTGACAGTAGCCCAAATTTAGGTACAGTATGTATGATGACATGTGCGTGTGTTAAATTTTCCTTAGTGTATAAAGTTAATTCACTAAAAGGTGAATATACTGTATATAACATTGCTTACTCATCTACCAGGAGTGCCATGTGGGGAGACTGTAATATTATTTGAAAAAGGAGATGACTCTTATGCAATGCCACCCATTTTTGAGAATATGTATTTATAGTCTGAAGGGGAAATTGGTTGATGCATGAATAATCTATGTTCTTCTATGGTTTAATCATTAACCTTGAATTGTATTCAAATCAATTCCAGAGATCAGTGAAGACCTACACCCTTATGGAACAGCCAGGAACACCAATAAAAACAGGACCCCCGCGTCAAGTACGGATATGATTTCAGATCATACCTTAAGAGTTTCATCTCATTTTGTAAGGTAGAATGATCATTTTGCAATTGCTCATTCTCCTGGTGGATTCTCTCAGCTGCCGCCACCTCAGCATTCATCTGTTTACACTTTTCTTTGAGCTGATAGACCACCTACAGTATAACCAAAGACAATTGCATTGTTAAAATAACAAAGACATTTTAACAACAAAGTAACAAAGTAAACAGCATAATTTATTGTTCATAACAATAATAATAACAAATACTACTGTAGGCTATCAGAATAAAAGATGAGGCATTTATGTTCCTTATAATTGTGATAGTAACTTCATGATATTCTAGGGCCAAATAAAGATGGAGAAAATGACCTATATAAGAGTGTTAGCATTTCATTTTTAAATCAATGTGCTAAAGCTTAAGCTTGATTAAGTTTTGTTTGGTTTCACCAAGATATTGTTCTTATTGTTGTCTACAGCCCTAAGAAATAAGCATTAAGGAAAGAATGACATTAGACCTCATCAGTTGATTAGACCTTGTCATACCTTTGCGTTGGTCAGACTCTTCCTCGTCATCTCCTCAAGAAGCGGCTCAAGCACCTTCACTTCCCGCTGGAGTGTTTTCTCCTTTTCCCTCAGCGCCTCATTCTCGTCCAACAGGTCCTTGCTCTTGTCTGAGAGCTGCTTGAGCTGCGCTGTCACTGACACATTCTCATAGATGGCCCTCATAGTGGTCTCTGGCATCTTCCTGTCGGAGACACGTCTAAACTCCGCTGCCACGGCTGCGACGTGCTGCTGCATCTCCTTCTTCAGCCTGAAACCACATTCCGGTTTTAGGCTTAATTTACTTTACTTCTCCATTCAACTGCTCAGTGACTTACCTTAATTTATGGGCGTCACAAGAACATTCACTGGTATAAACATTCAAGGTAAACACTCGAAACAAACATCATGTACTGCTCATGGGGGTATTCCAAGTATGTGGTTTAGTGACAAACCTGGGTAAGTTAACTCGGAGTTAGTGGTCAACCTCGTAATAGAAAAGCTGTACGGTTTTATTCTCCTAACAAAATTCGCCCTCTTGTTGAGTTAACTTACCCAGGTTTGTCATTAAACCATGAACTTAGAATACCCCCCATGAAAGTGCATATTTTGAATGCCATTTCCATTTTGATTAAAAAAAAAAAAAAAAAAAAAAAAAAAAGTCTCAACCTGTCATTGTCCAGCACAGACTTTCTTTCCAAGTTGTAGATGATTGCCTGGTGCTCCTGCTTTTGACCCTCCAGCTGGCCCTCCAGGGAGGTTACCTGTACCACCAGGTCCTCTTTCTGGGCCCGGAACTCCTCCAGTGCCGCCAGCTTTCCAGCTACGATAGAAATAGCACACATGGAAACTTGATTCAATGCATGCTCTGTGTGGAGCCAAAAAATACAAACATTTACACTGTGGAAGAAATTCACATCACGTTTAACATTACAAACTTGTGGCTGACCTAATCTGTCAATTGATAAATACCATTTGACATCAGTCGAGACCTGCACTTTGAACCCCCCCCCCCCCCCCCAACAATTATCATAATTATAATTATATGAGTGTTCTTCTCATCGTTTATATGATTAAATATGGTGTTGTATATCCATTTATGAAATTGTTCTGTATTTATTCTGTGTTTTATGAGTTACTCTGGATATATGTGTCAGCTTACTACATTCCTGAGACAGCAAAGAGTCTGCCATCTCTGAATCGATAGAGCTTTACCAAGGGCCATGTTCTCTGAAGTAAGTTTATCTTTGACCTCCTGGAATTCTTGACGAAGTTGACTCAGTTGCAGCTCAAAGGTCTCCTTCTCTGCATCCTTGGCTTGGTTGAGGGAAATCAGTCGTTCAGAGAGATCAGACAGTTCATCCTCCTTCTGTGCCACAGCTCGTTTCAAGTAAAGGACCATGTCTCTCTTTTCTTTCTCTGCATGACTATATTTTGAGGAGAAATCTTTCTCTCGAACCTCCAAATCATCACATTTATGCTGGTACCTAAGGAAAGAAACAAAATATGTGGAGCTGTTAAAATTAAATCAGATGACCTTGTCGCAATATTCTGATGCAAATCAGCATCAGAATACTGTCTACCAGTAACATACAATGCTATTACTATACTAATTGGGGGAAAGGTCCTATCCACGTTTCTGGTGAAAGGTTGTTGCTATCTGAGCAGAAGTCAATCAAATGACACTGCTCCTGAAAAGTTTATTGTCCAGAACAATTTATGGCTTGTTCTGAGTCAGTTTGTTTCCTATTCACAGAGCCAGGACCGTGTATAAACACCAAACTCTTTGTAAACACCAGACTAAAACAATGGACAACTAAGACTACAAAAAAAATGTATGTGTGTGTGTGCGCGCGTGCACTGTGTGTGTGTGTGTGAGAGAGAGAGAGAGAGAGAGAGAGAGAGAGAGAGAGAGAGAGAGAGAGAGAGAGAGAGAGAGAGAGAGAGAGAGAGAGAGTGTGTGTGCATGTGTGTGTGTGTGTGTGTGTGTGTGTGTGTGTGTGGGTGGGTGGGTGTGTGTGTGTGTGGTAAGAAGACTTTCACTATCACCAATAGTCAATACTTGGATGTGTTGTGGTAGTTGTGTGTGGGGTGCTGAAGCCAGTGAAATAATAAGAAAGGCTAGTCAGAATGTTTATCTCACAACTGATTCTTTTTAAGTTCCATAGTATAATCAAAGATCCGCTTTAACCCTCTCTGGTATAATTCATACATTTTCATCAACTAATCATTGCAGAAGTTCTGAAACATTAAGATAGTTATTTATGCCACTTGCAAATAAATCAATACAATAAGGGAGATAACAATAATAAACAATAATGTCAATGCAATATCAATAGCCTAATGCAAAAAAAAACAAAGATGTATGAAAATGAGAAAAGCACTATAGTGGCACCTGTTTGCATGCTGACTGCAGGAATGTCCATTGGAAGACATTCCTGCAGTCAGCATGCCAACAGGTGCCACTAGACTAGTCTATGGTTGAAAGTGAACTGGAAACGGTAGAATAACGTGTTTTGGATATTTCACCTAAACCCATGGAAAATGAGACTGAACGTTGCGTTTGTTGGGTAACGTTATCGATTTTCACAGGAGTTTCTCAACTTTACGCCATGTTAACAGTAGGGCCCAACTAGCCTAATTTACAGATGAAAAGAAAATCACAGCATACTTTTCCAGTCGTTCTTCTAGGTCTCTTATTTGAGCGCGATAGAACTCTTTGCCTCCTTCTATTGGAGCATCATCCAAAGACTTGTCAAAAAATCCCATGGTTTCCTTCTTTGTTGGTTTATCTCCGTTCTTCTTGCCGTTCTTCTTATTTGGAGCCATCCTCGACAGCAACTCTGAAGTTCTCTCTGACTTGTACACATGACAACGTTGCTAAGGGTTACAAGCCATGACGTAGCCATGGGAAAGAAAAGAAAAGAAAAGAAAAAAGGAATAGAACTAGAACTAGTGTCCAACAACAACCATAATAACACTTTTTTTTTTTTTTACAAAATATGAAGGAAGATGCTTGATGAAAGAGGAATTAATGTTTCATGATGTGTGAGTAGGCCCTCGGGCAGCAGCAGGAATGACATGCAAGGAACCGGAAAGGCTGCCTAGATGACTGTTTCTCTCATAGACTGTATATATAGACCTGGACAGTGTGTCGTCCGTTGGAATTGAAGCAACCGCTAGTCCAGAGCCCCCTGGTGGCTGGCTGCAGTACAATTCGTAGCTCCGCCCATCCCCATGTATTTCAATGGCCAAGTAGCCAACTTTCCGTGTCACTTTTCTCACCTAAAACTAATGTTATATTTACAACAAGTTATTCGAAAAAACAGTTTTCAATGTGCTTCAATACACACCATTTTTCTTTTCTCTGTGAAATTATTTTTTTTAAAGTTATTTCAACAAATCTAAAACGGGCGTTGATTGACAGTGCGTGACCGCAGCGTCAGCCGCTTGCAGCCGTTCAGTCCGTGGAGTAGCTGTAGGCTCAGCTGTGGTGGTGTTCGTTCGTCAGGCAACTTATCATATTTGTTTTATTTGCTGTTATTACACTTTATACATTGACAGTCATGTCGTGCTGTGCTGTTGGTTGTACTAACGGGCCATCCCAGAGAAGCTCTGTGCAGTTTTTTTCGGTAAGTGAATATTAACTTAATATTAGCTTGCTAACTTACAGTATGTAGGCTATGAAGTCTTCTAGGGATCGCTTAGCCGTTTACTTTAGCAAGGTAATTTAATTTTACAGTCATCTGTGTCAGACATCCTTAAAAGGATTAGGTACAAGAATGGTTGTAGTTATTAGTATATCAATGTGTCTGATTGTGCCAGGAATAGCGGTCCAGTTAGCTGACGTTAGGTTACCGGGTGCTAGCTACATTACGTTACCAGGTATTTATCTTAGCCTTGTTGTCAGTTTAGCTGCTCGTTTATTTAACAATGTTGTGATAGTTCTTAGACGAAGCCGTGTACGTGGTGTATTGCAAACTTTAACATTAATAGTTCTTGGTTATATTTAATGAGATTAAATATGTTAACACTATGTAATGACCCTATGGTTATGACAGCCGTTTTTCCGATGAAGGCTGTCTAACTTAGCTAACTTTATGCTACCGAGTTAATGTAGCTGTGCTACCTCGGCATTCAGCGATTCCGTAGCTACGTTTCTTGAACGTATAGCCTAGTAGTAGTCAAATGAATGTCATACAACGACTGACTGAATTAATAAATGTGAACGGATTAACCAGCAGCCTCGCCAGACATCAAAGCATGGCATTACAGCCCCAGTCATCAGCAGCTCGGAGGCATTATGAGTTAAATGTTTTTGGCCTTTGTATACAGAATGTCAGGCATATGTAATGGTTGTAATAAATACACTATGCCCCTTCACAACCGCTTGACATATGAATGTTTTTTTTTTTTTTTTTACAGTTTTCCTTTAGGTGTGCAGCATGCAGACAGACTGAGACGATGGCTGGTGAACATAAGACGACAAGACTGGGAGCCCAGCAAGTCATCTCATCTCTGTAGTCTTCATTTTGAAGACCATGAATTCACCATTGATACCTATGTAAGCCAATCATTTTCCTGACCAACACTGTGTGGTGATGTAAATTCCAACTCAACCCATTTCATGAATACCCAATTCATTATGTTAAGGGGAATCGTCTGACTTGCACTGCAGTACCAACTGTGTTCTCCCTTCCTGACCACCTGGTGAAGAGACCTGCTAGTAGAAAGGCAAGTGGTTATTTTCTTATCCTTTCTTTGTCAAGTGCTGCAAATGAGAAGGAATGTGAAATGGTGGCTGCTAATACATCAGATCAAAATGTGGCTTGTCAGTAGTGAGCAGTTACATTTTTGTGTCACCCAAGACATTAAAACGAAAGAATGATGTCATGGTTGAGATTGTGGAGAAATATTAAAAGAGGATGAGAAAGTAAGACGTGTAAAGTAAGTTTCATGGCATAACACAAACTTAGAACTTTTTTTTATGTTGTCTGTAATGCTATACAACTGTAATACCTCCTGGAAGTTTTGATTTTATGTATGTTTTTTCACATGGCGGTGGTGGTGCAGGAAGGGGGTATTTTGTCTTCCGCCTCCCTCCTGCACCACCACCGCCATCACCAGAGCTGAAGGTCCACGCCACCATCGCCAGAGCTGAAGGTCTACACCACCACCATCGCCAGAGCTGAAGGTCTACACCACCACCATCACCAGAGCTGAAGGTCTACACCACCACCATCACCAGAGCTGAAGGTCTACGCCACCATCGCCAGAGCTGAAGGTGTACAACGCTGCTGCCACCAGAGCTGAAATCTCTCTAAGTTAATGACTAACCCCCCCTCACCCCTTGGCAAACACAATAAAACATGGTCATTTGTGGATATTTTGTATCATCATTATTTTTGCTTAATGTAGGCTTACCAACCATTTAAAACTGTTTACTGGTAATTTGAACTTGTTCATGTTATATCATGTTAAATTCTATAACCATGACCCATATATAATGTGACCATGTCAACGTTTGAATAACAATGGTTTTGATAGCAAGTAAACATTAAGTTTTTCATTTTTATTGTCAGTTTCCAATGCACACAGAGTCCAGCAACCTTTACAATGAGGGCAAATGAGAATAGTTTAAGTTTGAGTTCAGGGATATACTGCAAGTTTAAAATATGATACAATATGTTCATGATCATGAACATAGCAAGTGTCCTACACTGTTCAGGCAATCTACACCTTTCAATATCACGCTCGACATGTCTGAGGTTGTTCCTGTCAAAGTGGATGAGATGGACGTCCGGGGACTGGAGAAAGGACATGGGAAATGCCACCTACAAGAAAAGGCAAAGTTTTATAGCTGATCCTTTACTGTTAACACATACTGGTAAGCATACTAAGCATGCAAAACTAGCAGTAACGTATTCGTTTGTTTTTCAATGCGGACATTTCATTACTCTGCCAATGGGCACGACAACAGGCAGGCTGTGTTTAAAATTAACTAGCAGCTACGCCAAACACATAGATTCACTCTCCATGTTGAGGTGGCATATTAAAACAGCCTTTTGATAACGGCAAAACAAAATAGGCCGAGCCAAACATAACATTGTCAGCGTCTGTGTGCTAACGTTAGTCTTAACTTAACCAACTAGCTATCGCTACTAACGTTAGCTTCTATGCTAACGTAAACGATAGCAGCTAGCTGCTAATGTCTGATGTGCTTGGCAAGGCTTTTGAGCTGACAACGTTAATATAGCCTAACATAGCCTACGTTATTTAAATGAAGTTATTAGCTAGTAAACTGGTGGCTACAATATAAAATATAAGCTGTGTATTTCACTAACAGACAAGAGGTTTGTGTTACATACGTTACACTTACCAGAGAAAGTTCACCAACGTAAACCTAGGCACACGAACGAACTGTCAACGATACCGTAGCTTCTCAGCCAGCGCGTCGACGCGGTGCGGTGAGGGGCGTGTTTCACTCGTTGTGTGGGCGTGTCTGCTCCGACCTCCTCATCACTGCGCATGCGTCCAATCCTACTGCGCAAGCGTACTTCAAACTGGCTGCAAGATGGCGTCGCCGCGGTTGCTTCAATTCCATAGAACACTGCTGAATGCAGCCACACTGTCCAGGTCTATATATACAGTCTATGGTTTCTCTACGTAGCCTACATGCTGGTAACGAGATCAAAACATTTGTTTAGCTCAGCACAGGCACAAACTTTGATGTTTGATGTCTAAACCCCCATTCATTCCATCCCTCACACTGTGCACAGTTGTCAATGTAAAGACTATCATAGGCCTTGATTAAAGAAACTACATCTAACCATCAGCATTACATTTCTTCTGTATGGGGTGGAAATGGGATCAATTTGACCAGGTCTGACGTTGTGACTTTATCGTGGTAACTTGGACCCAAATCTAAAGCGTCCTCAAACACATTTAAACATTGAATGGTAAAAAATGGTTTTACACCCAATGTTTGCCTGTAATGTTTTAATAGTACAGGGTTGCTATTTTGTATAATATGATATTACTCGGCTGTAGTTATTATATGTCTATGTATGTATTTTATAGGCATAAGATAGAATTACTAAATCTAACTGGTGACTTTTATTTTGGTATATTGTCGGCTAAATGTGACCGGAAGTTCATACGGCTAGCAGCAAGTTGCTAGCTGGCTATCGTCAGACATGTACTTTGCCACACTGCTCTGATGATCAGAGACTGAATATCAGATCAGAGATTGCTCAGTCAGATGAGAGAAAAGGACTTTGTCTTCATGCAAGCAACGTTGCAATGATGCCATATGGAATCGCTCTGTCTCTTGTGGAAACCTATGGTGGAAACTCAGATGCCGCTCAGTGGATAACATGGAAATAATTGTGCTAACGTTAACGTCCATGATCCTTGACGAATATAGACTTCGTAATGAAGCCAGAGACTCTATAATGAAGCCAGAGACTTTATAATGACTCTATGGACTTGGGTGGTTACACCACTGCTTGTAATTCCATACAAGATCTTAGAAGTACAACAAAATTGAGGTTAACGTTATAGCTGCTTGGTCTACGAAAACCATAACATGGAAGTAGCAGTTCAGAGGATACCAAGTGTCCTTAACGTTATAGTATTGGTGATATGGTGCAATATCAATGCCTTGGTTTGTGGTTTTGAGATGAAAACAATTTATTGCAAGATCTCAGACAATTGCGAATGTGACTACAAACCGAATATACAAGGTAAGTGATCTTAGCATACGACTGACAACAAAAATGGGGAGTGGTTGCTATTTATGAAGTGCCAAAGTTGACTGAAGTGAGTTACCATTCAATCCTGTTCTGTATGTTTTTTTACAACTACATAGTTCTTCGAGAGAAACCGACAACTTCATGTTAAACTGGAAGTGTCAGGACCATATGCTGAGTTTTAAAACACTCATCCTACCTATGCTACTCTGATTCATAAATTCCGCGTTCGTATTCAGGATGTGGCAGCTAGGGTGCAGGGTGTAGGACTGTCTATGGGTGTAGGGTTGACACATGCTATTGTGTAGCAACTGAATTGCTAAACATGTCAACAGCAGCCTCTGTCAATGCCACATAGTTTGTTTTGTAGTATTATTTCGTGAAATCATGCTTTGCTGGAACTACAAATTTGTGTTTGTGTAATTCCAGGGCTAGAATGGGATCTCTACAGGAACTTGTATGGGCAGCATCTGGCTCAGGACATTGTTTCAGAAGGAGTATCACATTTTCTATCAAAGGAAACTCCCGACCGACCCCTGGTTCTCTCCTTCCATGGTGCATCAGGAACAGGCAAGAGCCTTGTCAGTTCAATGCTGGCGAGACATCTGTATGGCACGGCCATGGGTAGCCCCTACATCCACCAGTTTGTGCCAACTCTCCACTTCCCTTTACCTGAGAAGCTGTATCAGTACAGGGTAATACTTTTATCTCCTCTGTTAAAAATATTAAATATTAGTGAAAAGATTGCTTGATTTATGCTGCATCATTTTCTTACTGTTCAAATTAGCGTAAATGTTTCATAATGAATATTGTAATTAATGTTATTGTAAATCTTTTCCCCCCCTTCACACTCAGTTTAACCTAAAACGCTGGATAGAGGGGAACCTCACTACCTGCGCACGCTCCATCTTTATTTTTGACGAGATGGAGAGGATGCCCTCTGGGTTGATTGATGTTATTGAGCCCTTTCTTGGCCCATCACATGTCGTCTACCAAACCAATTATCGCAAAGCCATCTATGTTTTTATCAGGTCAGTCACATGTCCTTTTTAATAAAGAACATCAAAGTATTGAATAAAATTTGGTATAGGAAAAGCTCAGTGTTTTTAATGGTACAAATGTACCTCAATTGTGGGCAGACACTATGCAAAATCGGCCTGTCAGGGGTTATACATTTTGTCCATTGATAATTATAAAGAATATCAGACCTCCGGAAATACCTTGTCAATTCAATGGAACTTTCCACAGAATTCTGAGGAGCTCTTTAATAACATCATTATTTATTTATTTTATACTTGACTATTGTTTAACAAGAAAATAATACTGTTGGCTTCATTAGCTTTTACCATTTGTAATTATTAGCTAGCTAATAATAATTTGCATGGTCATATGTTTAGTTTTATAGTCACTTTGAAGTAGGTCCACATTTCAGCCAGCTAACTGGCTGTGTTTACTTTCTGCAGCTCTACAGGGCAGGAGGTTATTAACAGTGTTGCCATGGAGATGCGCAAGGCGGGCCGTGACAGAGAGGAGATACAACTGCAGGACCTGATGGAGCCCCTCGCTGATGCCGCCTTCAACACGAACAACAGTAAGGGCAAAAAACTCACACAATTCCAACATTCTCCAGATTGTAGGCTGCAAATATTGTGCATGTTTTACCACTTTACAAATTATGCTATTGTGGGCAACACGTTTTTATGAAATCAAAGTCAAATTTCTGTGGATTTTAAGTGAGTCCATGTTCCACCTTTTTGCGATAGATGACTGTGGTTGTGACTCAGTCTGCTTCCATTTTACACATATAACACCTCTATTAGCCTGGTCATACCAAACCCTCGTACTAATATCGTAGGGAAATGAAACTTGAGTGAAAGCTTACGGAGGGCTATGCCAGGCTACACCTCTATCACAAGGCTGCCTTAATTTTAAGGTTAAGCAGTGTGGGTGTGATTGGAGTGCGTAGGTGAGAATACTCGTAACTTGGGCGTAACCGGAAATGCGTAAATTATTTGTATGCAAGTGTGTGATAGAAATTGTGATGCGACCATAAGAACAGCACCTAAGATTTACTCGGCGCACCACAAACCAACTGTCAAGTTGTAGTGTTTGAGTCCATTTATTATACTTATCAATGGCCACAGTCACAATGCTAGTGATATGTGATGTAATGCTATAGCATTTCCTCCGTATATGGCATTTTTAGTGACTCACCTTTTTAAGTCTATAAACATTGATTGAAATTATTACTGTGTTCCCCTTTCAGCTGGCTTCTACCAATCCAGGATCATTTCTCAGAAGTTGATCAGCAGCTTCGTGCCTTTCCTGCCATTGTGCCAGCACCATGTGAAGCGCTGTGCCCAGCGGGAGTTGTGCCAGCGAGGGGAATGCCACCGCGTGGACGTGGCTGAGGAGGTGAGCAGAGCCATATGTCCAACATCCAGTGAACAACACCGGTTTTCCAGCACAGGTTGCAAACAGGTGCCTGCCAAAGTGAATGTCTACCTGTGAGAACTCAATGAGTGTAAGGAATGGACAAGCCTCAAGCCCCGAGGTTCGCTCATCTGTGAGACCGCTGTAATCCTTTTGGAGTGTTTGGAGTAGGGTGATAAGGCAGTCTGAATGTGGATGTACTGTATACGCTGGATTGAAAGTGATGGGTGAGATGAGGTCAGATCCCTACGGAATTATCACCTCATCTCATCTGTGCTTCACAACGTCATGGACCGCTATGAGAGGAGTCCCCACAATGCATCTCAGTATATTATGGACACAGAGGAGACGGTGGCCTGAAATCATTCTAAAAGACAAAACTGTGGTCCTTTGGAGCAGTGTCCAGTGGGGTTCAGACAGAGTTTCCCACCCAAACCATAGGTTTTACAAAAGGCAGAACTCTCAGTCGTATTAAGGGCTGCCAAAGCTCTTTATTTATGTTTTTATTTTTGTTTTGTTTTTTAATCAACCAAACCATGACATCATCCTTACCTGAATTATCAATACCAACACCATTGTTTGTTGTCTTTTTACGTAATCTGTGATTTGTTTTGCAGCCGTCTAGTCAGATAAATTCCTCTACTCTCCGGCTGGTTGTGTTTCTACAATTATTGCTTAGAGTAGTACAGGACATTAATGGCATATCAGGCGTTTACATTAATGCCATGTCATGCTTTTACATTAATGTCATCATACTTTTGCATGAATTTCTTTGCATTCATTTAACATACATTCTCTTCATTTTGCTACGCCTAGTACATCCTAATTTAAAGCAGCAATAAGCAGTTTTAAATGGGTACACTAACTATCTTTGAATGCATGCAAGTATTTTACTTACATTTCCATGGGATCGTACAATGTGGCCACAGAACTGCAGGGGGAAATCATCCGGGCAGCTATTTGGAATACCAGGTGTATTTATTTATCCTTCTTATGATCATGTACTGTCTAATCTAATTAGCTCTGCCAGAGACGCTTTCGGTTATGGTTTTGTTTGTTAGTTTGTCTGTCAGGAGGATTATGCAAACACGCCATGCTGATTTTCATGAAACTTGGGGACAATTTGGGAGCGGATCCAAATTGCAGACCGTAATAATCATAGAAGAGGACTTTTGTCCTTGGGAGAGGTGTTTTCTCTTCGTGTGCACCTTTAGTGGCATTCAAAGAGGATTCTGCAAAACTAGTTGCGTATTAAAACATGCCCCAAAAGCATACATTCCTGTCTGTTTATTGTTTTAAAACAATTCGAAAATATAGGAGAACTACAACATAGAAGACAATGCACATGGAAACTCTCGGGGATTTGCATTATGGGTACAGAGGAATTTTGATAAACCAATTACAATTCATTTCACTTTGTTTATCAGTTAATATATGTGGCCTTTATTTGCAACCTGATTGTATTGTGAGAAAATATTTCTAGTCAGTAAACAGAAGAAAAATGTGTAAAGCCATGATGGCCTCTTTCAGAATTAATCTAGAAGATGAACATAGACCCAGACCTATGTTCATATTCTTTCTAACTTAAAATGTATTTGTGGTCCATTATTGGATTCGTTTTGTGATGTATTATGTATGGTATTCTTTTTTGATTGAGACCAGTATAGAGGAACTACAGTACATGTGCACAAAAGTATTCAAAATGGTCTTTTACCTTTGATCCTCAGTAGTAAAAGAGTAGACGGGTCATTCTGAAATGGGTACCATATGATCCAGAGCTTCTTGGAAGCTCAAGTCGCCGGTGGTGTGTACGTACAGTAAGAGATACGCAAACTAGAAGCAAAGTGAGTTTCTAAAGAGGATGTAGATGACATGATCTGCAAGAAAATACTTTTCTTAAGAGTACCACTATTTTTTAACCATTTTTCACAACTACGTGGCCATTTCCGTGTGTCCAGGTTGACCGACATTACATTCACATCTGAAATATTACCACGTAAATGTTATATTTTGAAAACGGCATATTAGTGGAAAAGGCACCCGTTTCATAGAATGCCCCAGATACAGACTATACTTGAACAAAATGCTGTAACAAAACAGCCCAATTCTGAGAGTAACATTTTCCATTACAAATTGTACTGTAGAAACTAAGCAGTGCAACCTACTAATCAAGAGAAGAGAGGCCCTGCAAATACAAAACACTGCTGTGTGGTTGGAGACAGAAACTCATGAGACAACTAGACTTCATTATTGAGGATTACCCATCTGCACTTTATGAGCAAATTACAGTATTGAAATATCACATGTTATGTGTCCAATGTCCATCCATATCAACAAATAAAGTAATAAATGTGTTGTTGCCTTTTTAAAATAAAGTTTGGGTCAAGTACCTGTATTTTCTAAATCTCTTTCTATAATGTTTTATCACTACTTTTTGATTAATTAAATCTTTTCAGATGTATAGAATATCACATTAACGTTGTAAGTTAAGGCAATTATGTAAACACTGTAAACAAAATGAACAATACTGTGCAGGATATCATGCAGAACAGCATCTGCAAGAAGATCTGCATACAATGACCTATCCTACAGTTCCTGAGCAATTCCTGTTTTTTTTTTTTTTTTTTTTCATTATTATTATTATTATTATCATTATTAATTTGACTGTCACAATGAAGATGAAAAAATATAATGAATAGGATGACAATTTGACAATATCACATAGGCTACTTAGAAAAAGCTGCCTGCCATCATTCTGTGACTTGTAAGTAGAAGCATTATGCCCAAGTGAGGGGTTGTCAAATGCCCACATTTGACAGGTTCAGTGACAACAAACATTGTAGTAAAATGCTACCATTCCATAACTTTTTTTCGGAACAGAAAATATCTTCTTGCAATTTAATCTGGGCTCTTTCTCAGGACGTCTATCACGAGCCTGATCACAAGGGGGCGACCAGGCATCGGCGAAATCCGAAACCGCAAATATGTTCCGGGTTGAAGGTCTGGATGAACCATAGACATTTGCCGTAACTTTGCAAAGGCTAGTACTTTCAATATGGCGTCCCACATGTCAAGATTTAGAGCCTGGGGACGAGTACAGAGGTAACAAGCCAGTTATGACTATTTGGTTGATGGATAATGATAGTGCATACTTTAATTGACTGTCTATCAGACGGTGTGTGAATGAATAATTGATATAGGGGTTGTCGTTTCTGTTCCGCTTTTCATTTGCTGGTTTTATAGACTGCTATAGCAATAGCTAACAACTAATGCTATACTGTCACGTTAATAAACATAGCTTTTATTACTCGTAAAGTAAATGTATCGGCTTATTGTTAATGTCACATGCAACTTGAAACTTTTGAATGTAAATACATTTTCATTTCATTTCAAGATAATCATATGGTTGCAATTTTACAGGTTTGGCTTTGCCGCATGTAGGCAATATAGCAGTGGCAGCAGCAATGGTTATCCAAATGTGTCACTTTCTGCCCCCTTACCTGGAATCCCTAAGCCAGTATTTGCTGCTGTGGACGGGCAAGAACAGTACGAAACAAAGATCACAACTCTTGAAAATGGTCTTAAAGTAGCATCACAAAATAAATTCGGACAATTCTGTACAGTTGGAAGTAAGTGTATTCTTTATTGTGTGTGTGTGTGTGTGTGTGTGTGTGTGTGTGTGTGTGTGTTAAAGTTTTATTATCATCTTTAATATATTGTGTCTCCCTCTTTTATCAGTATTAGTCAACTCTGGATCAAGACATGAAGTTAGACACCCCAGTGGGATCTCACACTTTTTGGAGAAGCTTGCCTTTTCTGTAAGTGTCTCCTCTGTGTATGTCATAATCAGTTAAGTTGATTGGGTGTTGAGTGGCTAGGGGGGTATTCAAATATTTTGGTACATTTCCAAATGTATGTTTACTTCAGTCCACAGCACAATATGGAAGTAAGGACGAAATTCTATTGACCCTTGAGAAGCATGGTGGGATATGTGACTGTCAAACGTCCAGGTATTGAGTAGAACAGTTCATTTGTTTATGTAATACAGCCTGTTGAAGGCGCCTCTACATGTAGTTTTTGTTTGTGTGTATTTGCCTGCAGAGACACCACTATGTATGCTGTGTCTGCGGAGGTGAAGGGTTTGGATACTGTTGTCAGCCTTCTTGCAGATGCTGTTCTGCAGCCACGCTTGCTAGGTGAGTTGTGAATGTTTGGCAAATGCTCTGTTCTGATGTGTGTATGTGCAGGTATGATTTCTACTCTCGTGCAAACCTTACTTAAACTGAACATTTCAAACGTGGATTACACATGATTTTGTTTAGGTGGTTCAGAAATTCTGTGTTTCCTCAGATGAGGAAATTGAGATGACAAGGATGGCTGTACGTTTTGAACTTGAGGACTTGAACATGAGGCCAGACCCCGAGCCTCTGCTGACAGAAATGATCCATGCGGTAAGTCATCTTTTTAAAGAAGATCCAGAAATTCTTTATCATTCTTTTCTGTCCATTCTGTTCTGTTCCAATCACCATCCCGTGCTTATGAGTAGAAAACCACTGCTATTAACCACGGCTGATTAATTGTTTTTGGATACAGGCTGCGTATCGTGGAAACACCGTTGGCTTGCCTCGCTTCTGTCCTGTGGAGAATGTGGACAAGATCGACCGTGCGCTACTCCACTCCTACCTCCGCAGCTACTACTGCCCCGAGCGTATGGTCCTGGCCGGGGTGGGAATCGAGCACGAGCAGCTGGTGGAATGCGCCATGAAGTACCTGCTGGATATGAAGCCTGTTTGGGGAGCCAGCACATCAGGCAACGTGGACCTCTCAGTAGCTCAGTACACGGGTGGAATAATCAAGGTATGCTGCTGAGTTTATATAGTTGACACACAACCTTATGGTTTATGCCATGAGGTTTTGTGTTGCGCCAGATTCATATAAAGTATATGCTACCAGTCAGAAGTTTAGAATCATCCAGAAAGTGTCATGTTCTCCAGGAAAAATTGGGAGTATAAGAGTGCTGGAACTGTTTTTACGAAAAACATTTTTTTAATGTTTTTTAAAGATAGCACTTTAATTCATAGCACCTCAACTTTCTACGTTTTTTCAAAGAGGATGCCCAATGAAGTCGTTAGGTCATGCACAAGAACTTTAGGGTCTACTGAACCAAATCACAATCTAGATTTCAGTATGACATTATGGAGTTGTTGTTAAAAAGAGCAAATAATTACTTCATAATATACAGTATATTGTAATATAATCTGTAACTCTACGATTGTTTTGACAGATGGATAAAGACATGTCTGATGTGAGCCTTGGTCCCACTCCTATCCCTGAGCTAACACACATCATGATTGGATTGGAGAGTTGCTCATTTCTGGTGAGTTTAGCTTCTGAGACTTCTCTTCTGCGCACATTAAAGGGGAAATCCTTTACAGTTCTACACTCACTGTGGGCATGTACACGGACATGCCCCCAGAGTGTAGTGCTGTAGCTGCCTGGTTGGATTAGCTGCTAGCTATTTTTGTTTTTTCTTGCTAACAGTACTCGGTGACCTTGAGAGGCGAGGAAATGAGAAACCTCAAGAGAAATGATTGGAATTGTCTTTAGTTGGTTTGAGAAAAATAAATGGTTGTGGGGATCCAACAATGGGACCCATTTTATTGATAAAGAATTGTGTGTGTATAGAAATGACAAGTGCATTGACAATGACAAGGGGGGCGGGAAGACTGTGTATAGCCTAGATACAGCATTGCTGGAATAGATCACCACACAGCTAACAGATCTTCACATACATATGGAAGTAGAATGAGCAGAAAGCACACCAAAGATGCGTGTGTAAACATGGACTTATTATCTGGACCAATTGGATTCAATGACCCCCCTTTGTGTTATTGTTATGGGTGGCAGGAGGATGACTTCATTCCCTTTGCGGTCCTCAACATGATGATGGGTGGTGGAGGCTCCTTCTCTGCTGGTGGGCCTGGAAAAGGCATGTTTACTCGTCTCTACCTGAATGTGCTGAACAGGTAAAACGTCACCGCTCAACACAAGTGTACAAATGCCGCATGTTGTGGAATATTTTCAAAGACCTCAATAGAACTTAGTGAAGAGTGTGTATTGTAGGGTTGCAATGGATCACAAAATGGCTTTATTTTATGGCCTGCTATACAGGACAAATTCAGAAATATTTATGCCAAACCTGTTCTGTTTTGCAATTCTTTACAGACATCACTGGATGTACAATGCTACTTCTTACCATCACAGCTATGAGGACAGCGGACTCTTATGCATTCACGCCAGTGCAGACCCCAGACAGGTAGAATTATGACCTCAATTTGGTTTCAGATGAAATGACTAAAACTCCTACAGACTTTTAAACCGTATGTTAACGTTTGGTTTGATGACTCGATGGTAAAATCAGTTGCCTTGTTAATTGATCATGTAAACTGTTGGATGTTTGGGTGGTTTGACTATTTAATAGCATAGCTATATTAACGTAATTCATAATTTTTCAAGGTGCGGGAGATGGTTGAGATTATAACCCGAGAGTTCATTCAGATGGCTGGAACAGCAGGAGAGGTGAGCACACATCCACAATTATTCTCAAACTTACAGTGTTCAGTGATAATGGCACTAACCATTTGAATTCAATCAATATTAAGATGGAGCTGGAAAGAGCGAAAACACAGCTTAAATCCATGCTGATGATGAATTTGGAGTCACGTCCAGTCATTTTTGAAGATGTTGGACGGCAAGTTCTAGCCACTGGCAAGAGAAAGTTGCCTCATGAGCTGTGTCAGTTAATTAGTGAGTATCGATGACAATATGCGATTGTATACTTGGAGGCAATCTTGCAATCAGCAGCTTGCTTATTTTTAGTTTTTGTTAAAGATAACTATTCATCTGTGTACATTAATTGTATATGCTATTTTGTTCAGGTGATGTTACAGCAAACGATATCAAGAGAGTGACCGCGAAGATGCTGCGAGCTAAACCAGCTGTGGCCGCTCTAGGTGACCTGACAGAAATGCCCTCATACGAGCACATACAAGCAGCCCTCTCCAGCAAAGATGGACGCCTGCCCCGAATGTATCGACTCTTCCGATAGACTGACTATGCTTTGGTATACAGACTGGGCACTTGCAAACTGGACTTTCAAGCAGACTTGTTTCTGTTGTTTTCTTATTACATATTGCATTTTGATGTGATAAACCTTATATTCATGGTTTCAGAGAACCACCTGGTCTATCCGTGTTTGTAGACTTGTCAGATCGATCGAGACTGGCATGATCAAAAATTAGCTCAAGATCAATTCTCCCCACACAACAGAAAACGGAATATCTATTATGGATTTGAGTCCGCTCAATAATAGCTCTACCTGAGTGCTGCACTTTTCAGCTAGACATTACAGCAGTAGCCGTATGTAAAATTGCCACATTTGTACAGTCAGAAGTATGAGTTTCCAGATTACAAAACACCTTACTGTACATACTTACACCTGTTTCAGAATATGAAATATTCTCCATTCTCCATTTAAAATGTTTATTTTTGCTGTTGACAACATGAATATCATAAACTCATTGCTCTGTTCCGATATGGCAAATCACACAAGTTTGACAGTATACAACTATGCACTGACCATGCCTGCACCAGAGTACTGTTGCGTAATCTTTGGATTAATTGGTCACTACACTCAATGATAATCCTATTGCTACAAATCTTGAGCATATAGGTAATTAGTGAAGATCTGAAGATACAAAAAAATGTGTTATGTGATATGTGTTCATAAAAATGATGTATGGCAACTTTCTATGTAGCAATCCTTGACATTTGGGAAGTGTGTACCACAATGTCCCAAAACCCTTGAATCAGATTGGTGCAGAGGTTTGCCTGTTCAATGCCGTCTTTCAGGGTTTCATATCAATTTTGCATTAGAATTTTTAATGCAATTTAGTACTGGCTATATAAAGTAACATGTTCTTACATTTTACACATCAGAATAGTCGGTTAGTTGTTTGAATACACAGCTTCATGTGATTGCATCCCAGACTAAACAGGTGGTCGATATTCAATTTAAACACTACTGTAAGATGTTGTACAAGAGATAAATGTAAAATGTGTGTATTTAGTCTTTTAAATATGTATTTATATTGCACAATTGGATACGGTCTGAATACTGCCCATCAGAAATGGTCAACATGGCTGTGTCAGCCTCTCATTGAACTCTCGAAAAAAGGCAGCAACTTTCCGATCAGTTGGTGATGTTGCTGTTGTCTTGAACTTGGTGAAACCTGATACTGACAGATGTAGACCACACATGCACTTACCTGTGTTCAGTTACCTTTTCACCAACTGTGTTTCTTTGGTAGGAAGTTGCTGAGCATCATTTTTATTGCCACGTCGGAATAAGGCCTAAAATCTGTGTCTGAGAAAAATAGAATGGACTGCAAACTACGCCACTACCTTGTTCCTTATAGTCGTTGGTCCGTGTAGGGCAAGGAATATTGTCCCTATGTGTGCGTGCAGCACATTGGAAGTTGGGTAAACTGTTATTTGTTGCTTGTCCAAATAAATGTGACTCATTTCTGTACACCTATTGTAGATGCAAAGATTTAAATGCATACGGGTCACAACCATTCTGCGGTGAAGCAAGAATGGCTGATAGATCATAAATCAAGAAAAGTGGAGGCTTCGATGATACTGCGGTTTATTGGTGCACACTGCAGTGTCAACAACTGGTTTTAGTGTAAGTGTTTCAAATGGCCTTCGAATTATATTCAACTAAAGGTATCAAAATTACATTATGGTTTGGAGAAAGCAGGACATGTTGACGAAAAACTTTTGAAACTGCCCATTTTGAAGAAAACTCCAGTGTGATGACTGAAGTCATTCTCACTTAATTTTCTGTTGAGACAGTCTAGAAAGGGACCGGCTACATGAATAATGTGTACAAAAAAAAAAGCAAAATGATAAAAATATTTACAATGTAAAACATTTATTTAAATAAGGACCATGTTACAGTGTATAAACAGACTTAGTATGAAAACCATAGAACAACTTGAAGCACTTTCAAACATGATCTATGGTTGGCTTTTAACAGAAGAAAAGAGGGACAATCTCATCATTTATAACGTTGAAACATTAATTACTGAGAGTTACAGAATGGTTTAAGGCAATTAATTTCTCCCTTGAAGGTTCACAATTGTGCCTTCGCCCAAACACATTTCTTCAGTACAGTACTGTAATATGTTGGAGTTCATATGTATTCAGTATCTTAAGTATGGTTTCTCAAAGACTGCAGTCAGTCATTACATAGGCTGTAATAAATGGATGTTTATTGAGGTTACCCATTTATTTAAGTAGATGGCCTTTTAAAACCTTAGAATCTGAGATGTTTTTTTTTAAAAAAAAATACTTAGACCTTTTACACTGATAGATACCAAGACATGATAACTAAAACTCAGAGTGGAACACAAACATTATTTTTCTTGCTGCCGTCTTCATATTAACTTCAATGGGGAAAGTTGTCTATACCTTCAAGAAAAAAAAATGAAAATACAAAAGGACAAATATATTGCACTTCATGTCTGACTATTCATGGGTTTCATCAGGTCCCTTTCCACAGGTGTATAAAATCAAGGACCTTGATTATCAATGCAGACTGCATGGTGCTTGATTAATACACCTGTGGAAAGGGACCTGATGAAACCCATGAATTCTATATTCAAATGTTGCAAACTCCTGTCATTTTTTAATTTAGCAGAGGGCTAATTGTCTTACATGTGGCTAGAACACCAACAAACATGTAGCTGCATCAAGTCGTTAATGCAAACTCCTGGAAGCATGATAAATTATGTAAACATATGTATTTTATATATATATATTTATATGTGTACCTCAGGCCTCTCTGGGTTTTATTGTGAGTTCCCTTGGAAAATGTCTGAAATATCTTGTGACATTTTCTTGGAAGTTGCCTGTAAGTAATGGCTGAGTAGTACGTAGAGACGTAGAACAGTAGAGTAAATCTGACATTCTATTTGAAGATTTCATTGCATTTATAACCGTCAAAGCTTTTTGGCTTTGAAAAGTGCACTTAGCCATCATTAACACTTTTGCTATTTGCTCTGATTAAGTCCACACTCAAGCACAGCACTATTTTTTGTGTTTGAATTATTGGATTATTCATAAGTAATTTTTATTTTATTTTTTAAACACAAATATGCTTTTTTTTTTTTTTTTTTTTTTTTTTAAAGATATGGGTTGAACTCACCATAATTATCCTGTGAGTGAGTACAGTACATGGCATAGACCTTGCCACAGCATATGTTTAAACTCAAAGTTGTCTTTAAATTATGATAAGGCCATACAAAGCTGCTGTTTAAAAGAAAAATATTATGTGTCGGTGTGACCTCAAAGTCAATTGTATAAAACAGGCAAGTAGATATAAAAGACTGTGTGTGCACATAGGTATGCAAATAGATATGTAAGACAATGTTCCTTCTTAATGAGTGCCGCAAAGTAAGTTGTGTTCGAAAATGATCAAAAACTCTTTGTTAACTTCGAAGTAACAGCAGAGCATGTCATCTTCACAGCAGTGCATCTGCGCTCGACCCTGAAGCCGTCCTTCTGCCTCTCCTCCAGCCTCTCTCGGGGTAACCTGGACGCCAGGCGCTCCGACGTCACACTCCACGAGACTGACCAGCAGAAGAGTCCTGTGTCCTCGTGTATAAATTGCTTGGTCTCAGGTCCGTACAGGAGCACCTGGAGCTTTTTCAGGAGATGCTACAGACGGTGCTGCTGTGTTGGTTTTTCATGGCCTCCTGCCTCTGCAGTTCCCGGGATATCCTTCTGCGGATGCCCTCCAGGTACAAGCTCCTGTCAAACTGCCCCGCCCCCAGTGGGATGCTGCACACAGACACATAATGGAATGTTAAACAATAGTTATGTCCGGTCTAACCATTTATTCATATCTGATTGGACGAGCTATTCCATGAGTGGTGATATTCTGGGAAACACCCACTGCACGCCTGCGACCCGAGTTCGATTCCCGCCCCATGGTCCTTTCCGGATCCCACCCCTGCTCTCTCTCCCATTCACTTCCTGTCACACTCCACTGTCACTGTCAATAAAAGGCATAAAAAAAATGCCCCAAAAATATACTTGAAAAAAAAAATATATAAAAAAGAATGGTCCAAGCAAGGCTATATTACTAGCCTGATAAACCAGCCTAAATGGATTGGATGTCTAATTTAGTCTGGCCTCGATGAATGGATACAACGGAACATTGTTGATGAGCACAACCCGTTGTCTTTCAAACCGTGTCTGTGCCTATAGGCCAACGCTCCCTCAAAAACCCGCCCCAGAGCCCTCTGCCCCGCCCGCGTTGATTCAAAACACATCTCTGCGTTGTGATTGGTTTAGTTGCCATCTGCCAGATTCAGGGCAGTGTTTTCAAAATATTCAATGGTCCGAGGCCAGACCCAAATGCAGGCAAAACATTTTGAAAATACATTAATTCATAGTGACAGAAAATGGACTAGGATGAATTCACTTTAATGTAATGTATAGACAATGATTGTACATACTGTATAGCCTCTCTTACTTAACTTGGCTGTCGAGTGTTGCTTGGCAAGAGGAGATGCCAAAACTAAGATTAGAACTATTTTTGGAGCCGGAGCACGGACAATAAAGTATTTGGATAAACTCCATACCAGACACTCCAAACCAGACACTTGCCAATATATAGGAATTGTACCTTTCAATTCATCAAGAAACTATATAAGACTGATGTTTCCTATACACCTGTACTGCTAAATTTAGCAGTCTGCAAGTTATCACCACCCTAAAGTGCCAGTGTGATTATTTAAGTTTAGCTTTGAGAAAGGCCTGTTTATAGAGCACATGGGGGGGAGGGGAAACACGCTTCACTTACTTGTCTCTGCCAGGACGAACTTTGACCTGGAACATCCCGATCACTGGTCGGTGGTCCGAGGTCTTGATAGTTGCACAGGCAGTATACCTGACTACTTTAATGTCATCATTCTGCCTACTCCGGAATAGTATCCGATCCTTTGAGTGAGAGAGAGTGAGTGAGAGAGAGAGAGGGAGGGAGGTGGGAGAGAGAGAAAGAGGGAGGGAGGGAGAGAGAGAGAGAGAGAGAGAGAGATAGTGTGAGTCTCACATAGTGTTATATGAAGATCTGGAAAACATGGAAAATATATTTTTTTCTTCTGGCTTTCTCACTGTGTAGGAGGGTGTCCGTTGTTTTGAGGTGCTGTCATAAATGTCACAACCGACGTCAAACTTGTACGTGGGCAGAAAATTGATGGGTCCCTCTTGGAAGCCTTTAAAGATGGCCCCTGTGTAAAAACAGACTTGCACTATATCAGTCCTCTCTTTAAATCATCTGTAGATGTGTATGAATCAGATCTCCTAGATCAGTGGTTCTCAAACTGTGGTATTTTTTGGATATTGTTTCATGAAGATGAAATAATCACTTCAAATTATATTAATACTATAATGAAATGTATATAAAATGTCAAATTTAAATTGGCCTATACTACTGTATTTTAATGCTGGTCATAATGGTAGTACTCATTGTAAAAAAGTTTGAGAACCACTGTCCCAGATAATCTGTACCTACCGTCGTTCATCTCCTTGAGAAGCTGGTCGTGCTGTAGAAGGGACTCCATGGTTTGGCCCCCGTTCTGTTTCAGGACGGCCTCCACTCCATACCGGTCTTTATTTAGTCGGAAGTTAAAATCCCCAAACCAAAACACCTCATCGAACCGTGTTGTTACATCCGCTGAGAGAGAGAGAGAGAGACAGAGACAGAGAAAGAGAGAGAGTAATTAATAATCAGTCCAGGTGTAAGAAAATGACATAGCAATGTAACTAATAAATTAATAAACTAATACATTTTGACACTCTAATTATTATAACATCATCTATTTGTGCAAAGCTGGTGTGGCTGAGCTACTATTGACGAAATGCTGCTACACCACACCATGGAATGTGTTTAAAGTGCGACTGTGTTGTCTAGTGTTGTGTTGATGGTATTTCATTGTGGGTACAAACCAAAGATCATGGAGCGCTATACACGCTAGAATCTTTTCATTGAGGGCCTGATAACAGTGGTTATACCAGAGAGGGTAGAAGCAGTAGCCAAGTAGCCTTGTATGTTTAAAATTTTGAGGGTATTAGATGTAGACCCAGAACCCTAAATCGGAACTATCTGTCAGATTTGTTCTTTTTTTCCACTTGCCCCACAGAAGTCCACCTAGCCTATCTGATGAAAAGTAAATGCAGAATGGTATTTGGAGTACTTTTATGTATTGATGGGAAACTGAAAGGGCACAGCAACTTACAGGAAACAGAGCGATATGGATTAGTGTCTGGCAGGACTTTTGGAAGAGCCAAGGCCTCAATAATCTTGTTGTAGTCAAGTATCCGCTCATAAACTTTGGAATCGCCCGCTGCAACATAAGCAGAACAACATCCATAGAAATTAAATTCCACAACACTGTAACACATGAAGTGCAGCATTACTTTATATAACTCTTACTAGTAGTCAGCACACAAGCTAAATTCTCCACTCTTTAAGGATATTCAATATTTAAGAATACTGGACATCAGATCTGTAACCTTCCCTGTGTTATAAATAGGCATTCACATGGTGTGAAAAGACATAACTCATGTTTCAGCTCACCTGAATGTTTATTTACACCATTGCCACGGTGACAGGCGCTTAGGGAAATTAAGTCCGTGCACAGTGTACAAATGCTCATTGTAGGAAATGTTTGCTGTCCATATCAGATTTGCAAACAGATTATTTCCAGCTATAGGCTTTTAAGGCAGTTACAAGTCTCTTCATTCATTAGATAGAAAGAAGCCTTTTCCCAAAATAGCTGCCTTGAGCTGTGTTTGATGACTGCCGATTAACAATATATTGCCTATAAAGATTTCTCTAAATTTGTTGCATATAGCTCCTTTGAAATGTGAATGTCACATACATCAGTATTAAACCTCTCAAGGGACACATTAGCACAGATGCACTTAGATGTTAATATTAACGATAACAAAACGTTCATTCTACTCACAAGTAAAGTGGGACGTAATGAAGAGAAACGAGGTTCCAAAGAAAGTGAAGCCAATACCCACAGCTCCTTTGGTCTTAATCTGAGATATGATGCGAGTTGTAACTGTGGCATGCTCCACCTCTGTAAGGACACAATCACAGTAACACAATCAACACATCTTTGAATGGGAAATCCTGTGTCAAAGGCCACAAAGTGGTCCAAAAAAAGTGAAATTTTATTTAAAAGAAATTGAACCGCTTTAGACATACATAGTAATTCTTTCTTCTCACTTTGCTCTTAACGGAGTACATTTTCAATCCACTCACCTGAGCAGAACCAGATGAGATCCCTTCGCACGAATACAGTGAGATAGAGAACACCGTGAGCAGCTGCGTAGAGCATAACGTAATAAGGTCCGAGGGTTTCCTGAAGACGAATTTCCCACTCTCTTCTGTTCCACACAAAAAAAATGCACGTTCATTAAACGACTGACACAAAACGCACGATAATGAAAGTCAAGGTATGCATATACAATTCTGTTTCAAACTTGCCTATCAGGACACCCTTCTTGAATACCAATGATGTAGAAATCTTGTGCAAATTCTGTGTCTGTCGGTAGCAACAGATCATCCAGGTTGTTTGGAAGTCCCTAAGCATGGAAATGGGGGACAGTAGGAAATAGTACCAAATTAGCTTGCTTTCAAAAACATTTATTTTAGAGTGGAGGATTCATTCGTATTCTTGAACGTTTCCACCACATTTAGTTTGCTCAGAAGTCTAAACAAAACTATCACAAATAATAAGGTATCATTCCTAGCAGTGGTTTTATAATACTGTATATCATACAAAACCATACTGAAGTGAAAATGCTAAATGATCAAGCATCTTAAGTATTTTGACGTTAATACTTTAAACTCCTCTCATATATTGGTGGGACAATTAAACATAAAAATACCGCCTTAACAACATGAATATATATGCAACACGATAATAGAATATAGTAGACTGTCACTGCATACTATCTATATACTATATGATTACAAAATATACATCCATGCTAAACGTTCCCAAAGACAAAAATCTTTGTTGGTGGCAGCCACAGCCATGATTGAATTGGACTGAATATAAAACAGAGGAACAGGGGGGGGGGGGGGGTAGTATGGGGTTTGGAGAAGTCACCTTCTCTCCCTGCATGTTCCATGTAGCAATGTAGATTCCCACATGCCTCTCGGGAAAGTAGCGGTCCAGCTCCTCTGCTCCAAGGAGAGCGCCATGCCCCAGAACACTGCCCTCCAGAAAGCTCCTGGAGACAGTGGATAGGCCGTCATACACACACACACACACACACACACACACACATAGTACTGTGCCTAGTCCCTGTTTCCAGGTGACTTAACAGTATCTAATAATAAAATGTGTTGTTTGTTAGTACAAGAATTTGTATTGATTCAATTTGCTTGAGTTCTTCACACTGAAGCACACAGGATAACAGTGGCTCGGGTAGGCACGGTCCGCCACTAAACACTAAGCCCCATTCATCAGATACAGCTGGTCTGCACTGAATTCTTCAGCATGAAAAGTAAACGCAGCCTACCTGTTCCTCACATCCTTGGGTGTGATGGGGTTCAGCACACTGAAGTTAGACTTCATGGAATTGACGGACGAGCTGTCGGACACCATGGTCTCCAGTAGCCGGCTATCACTTAAGTTCCTGTGTAGCCTATCCAGTCCTTTGTAATCCATGCAATCCCTGTCAATCTGATTAGCAGTCCTTAAAGACATAGACGCCATATTGCACTCCAGGCTTGGAGGCATTTTACTGGGCTGCAGAGGGGACAGAATTAGTCTCGAGTGTCTGAAGTGCTGGTCGGCCACGGACCGGTGCTTCCTCTGCGTCACGGGCAAACTATGGCAGCGGTCGCGGAACGGAGACAACGGAGAGACCACATGCTCCAGCTGTCCTGCATGGCTTGGTCCGTTGGTCAGCGCGGCAGGGACATTAACGGAAGAGGAGCGATCGGTCAGGCCCTCTTTAAGGGAGCCTTTGAAGGTAGCTGTCGGAGGAGCGGAGTCGGTCAAACTCTCCTGACTCGTCTTCAACCGCCTCCCTCGGACACGCTCGAAGGGAACGGTCACAGAGGACGGCCTGGCCTGAGCTGGTGGCTTTGGATCAAAAGTATTCGACGCGTTTTCTTCCTTTTGCTCACGCTGGGCTAATTCTACGGAGTTGGTGAGATGTTTTTGGTCTATCTGCACGGGCCTCTCTGGGGGCTTCTCTGGTCTATGGTCAGTACAGCCAGAAGAGGCCACGTGCTGCTTCTTGCTGCCAGACTGCCGCTTGAGTGGCAAATCATTTCCCCCATTTTCATTCATTCTAAAGTCACGGAAAGCCAGTCATATGCTGTAAAGACTCCTGGTCTCCATGTGTCTACCCTCAGCATACAGTCTCCTGGAAAATGCAAGGGGTAAGATACACCATAATTAAATTAAATATATTCTGAAATATTAAAAAGCCTACCTGTGTACAATTTTGGCTAAATTGTGACTTAAATCATGACAAAGTCAGCATTATTGTCACTGAGGGATATGATTTAGCACAATATTTCCCCCTCATTCACTTTCTTCCTTTTGAAAGATATTTATTGGATTTTTTTTTCTTTCAAAATTGACACACCATTAACACCACGCACATAACCGACAATGCACATACTGTATCTCTTATCAGGATCTACACATATGTACACACATATATACTGTACACACACATACACACACACACATGCTTATATACACAAACATCAATATTTAAGTGAAAGGAAAAGAAAAGGGAAGAACAACAACAACAAAAAAAAACCTGATTTTTACGTGAAACAATCCAATAATATGGAACAGGTACTTAGTAGACTTGTGGGTAGATTATTCTCAAAGTATTAAGTAAATTGTCCCCTAGTGTGCAAAAGCTCTGGATTTTCCCCTTGTTGACATTATGCTAGTGTTTCCATGGCTATGCAGTTGGGAAGGTTCTTAAACCATAATCCCAATGAAGGTGCCTAAGTGCTCTTCAATGAGGATGCAATACCGTGTTTATCCTGTGGTGAACATACAGTGATTATCTTTTTAAGAGCACCTGACAATCTCATCTCAAGTGGAAAAACATATTATATGCATATTAAATACTAACAACAATTTAGTGTTGAGTTCAGTTTTTGATATCAAATAAAAATGAACCTTTATTCTCGTAACATGGTTTTATTTATTTAACAATCTAATAGACCGTGAGCCAGGGCCTCAAATTATGGAAACCGTTACCGAAAAGGTGGCAAAGGCTACCATACCTTTTCTGAAAGCTTGGAATCTCAGCTTTTCAATGATGTATGATGGCCATCTGACAAGAGTAGCTGTTTTGAGTTATGACACATAATGTAAACTAAGGTTAAAGAAATAATGTGTATAAATCAAGCAGAACACTGGAATATTTTATTTTGTTATGTTTGGTATCATTTTAAAGGGGAGACTCTGAGCTTTCATTTAAATCCTTTCGTGAACATTTTGGATAAGTACAGCCAACCCTGGAGCTCTTCAAACCTTTAATCACACACATTTTCCTACCATTTCCCTGCCATTTTTTGTCTTTTAATCCTGTGGCACCTGGGAGCATCAGAGAAACAAAATCCAAACACTGAAATACTGGCATGACCCTAAGGATTCAGGAAATGTATCATTTACCCATATTATCTGATTTGGAGGGGGTGATTTACAGTCTTGTATCAGAGATGGCGTTTTTTCAAAGACATAAACAGTAGTGTACTATTACCCTAGGCTAATTTGTTGATATGTTGAGTTGAAAGTCTGAGGTAAATATATTTGAAATAATAATTATTGATACAGATCATTTTGAAAAAGTTGTTATTCAGCATTCTCAGCATTTTTAGATAGTTAAAAAGGTCCTTAATACATATCCACCACATATCATTTATATCAGGTCTCCACTTTCTTGGAATTTATATTAAAAAATGAATGCCTTGTTCTCAGGCAAGAAAATACACGTATACACAGACTGCGATACTGTAAGTGCATTTGCAGGCCATTTTAAAGTCAGCCCGAAAACTTCTGTGAGACCTTTCAGAAGGTTGGGGCAGACTGGGCAATGACACCTGCGTTGTATGCAGCCTTAAAGGAGTTCACATGTCAAATGTACAGCTCCAAGTCCAGAATCACCAACATCAATGAAATGAAGTATGCACTTTTTTTGTGCAAAGAAAGGCGTAGAATCCTGGCAGTTAGCTCCATGCTCGGATTCTCTCAGGAAGCACGGTCTCAGAGCTAACTATCAAGGTGCTATCTGGAGAAGATGCCTCGAGAACAACCCTGAAGTTCCTTCCCCAGTTGAGCATGGGTGGTCTAGACTGGACCAAGATGGTGACTTGCAGCTCTCCATAGACTGGTTCAATGTCTCCATTGGTCCACAAGCAGTACTTGAGTTTCTGTCCTGCTCATTCAAGAGGGACTGTGTCACTCCTCATGTCAGTGTGTTGCACTGTATAACAACTTTTTCAAAATGATCTGTATCAATAATTATTATTTCAAATATATTTACCTCAGACTTTCAACTCAACATATCAACAAATTAACCTTAAGGGTAATAGTACACTACTGTTTATGTCTTTGAAAAAACGCCATGTCTGATATAAGACGGAAAATCATCCCCTCCAAATCAGATAATATGGGTAAATGATACATTTTCTGAATCCTTAGGGTCATGCCAGTATTTCAGTGTTTGGATTTTGTTTCTTTGATGCTCCCAGGTGCCACAGGATTAAAAGACAACAGATGGCAGGGAAATGGCAGGAAAATGTGTGTGATTAAAGGTTTGAAGAGCTCCAAGGTTGGCTGTACTTATCCAAAATGTTCACAAAAGGATTTAAATGAAAGCTCAGAGTCTCCCCTTTAAAATGATACCAAACATAACAAAATAAGATATTTCAGTGTTCTGCTTGATTTATACGCATTATTTCTTCAACCTTAGTTTACATTATGCGTCATAACTCAAAACAGCTACTCTTGTCAGATGGCCATCATACATCATTGAAAAGCTGAGATTCCAGGCTTTCAGAAAAGGTATGGTAGCCTTTGCCACCTTTTCGGTAACGACCAACCCCTCTGGCTCACGGACTATAATGTGGCATGGATAAGTAGAAATATGTGTGGCATGAATTTTCTGGTCCCTGTCTCACAAAACTATTGTATGCTACTCATGGGCACACAATTTTGCAGGGGTAACAACAGGATAGATTTTTGGCAATGCTCTTACTTGTTTCCATATAGTAAATCTCACTAATTTTGCAACTATTTTTCTGTGAACATAGATCATTTCTTGCTGCTCTCATGGGAATATTCTGCATCTTAAAAGGAAAACATTTTGCAGGAGTAGGCAACCTTGAGTCCTATATCGTTATAGGCCAACTGTCTATTTTGACCTTTCGTCCCACATGTTTGGATAATATCCACCTTTTCATTGGGCATTTGGAATTGAACTGTCAGTAATAAAAACACATCTAAGCGTTTTGTTACCTGCCTGGCTGGCACACAAGCTGCTAATGCCGTTGCATCATAGTCTACTCTATTTCAAATTCTATTTCACGCTACATGAAAACAACAAACAACAAACTTGACTCATATGAATGCAACTCAGGCAAGCTTTTCTGGTTTTCATCCATTATGTTTCTATGGAATTTAATTTCTGACTTTGACAACAGAGTGAATGTCATCTCCATTTTATCAGTGCAAGTGTGTAAGTAACATGGTGCCATGAATGACTACCAGGCCATTGGACTCCTGTAGGTCCTATGCAAAAAGTTGTGTGTAGTTCAGTAGTTAGGCTATAATAGTCCTTTTTACTGTCAGTTCAGGTAAATTTGCTTATAGCCTACATTTGTCTTTCCACTAAATAAACTTTAGTTATTCATAATGGGCATTATCTTATAGGATGCGATTTTCACTGCTTTACTTTTTAAATGTTTATGTGTGCCTGATCTGCCACTTTTGCCAGAGTCTGTGTTCCTGAAGCCATAAGAAAAATAACCCCAGCAAAAGAAAAGGGCGAGGTGCATGGGCAGGATCCAACTGTTCTCCATCACAGGAGATGTGGGTTTGAACAGTGGCCAAGCTCATCCCCAACTATAACAAATGCGACACCTTCGTTTAAATTGGAGCGGTTTCTATTCAAACGTGCAACTTTGAATTCCAAGGAGTAGAAAATGGAAGGTTTAACTCCAGCTGTAGGAAAACAACACGTCGGAGCAATATATTACTTGCTGTACAGATTTAGTGCCTTAAGCATCGAAAAGGAACTGGATTATGACTTCAGTAACATCTGAACGCATGCAAACACATAGCTAATATACAGAGCATCAGTGTTTCTAAAAATAACAAAAAAAGGGGAAAGCATCGTTCACTTAACACAAGCTAATTCATCGAAGTGGCTAATAGACTTTTAAGCAGCATGGCTAACAATAGGAAAGTGCACACCAAGCTGACATGCGGTAGTCTACTGAAGGTTCATGGATAAGAGAGACACATATCTACATTTTGCTCAAATAATCAACATTGGAAAAAGTTTTTACACGCTGGCTAGCGACAATGTTACTAACAAGATATTACCTTGGAGGCATCATAACAAACTTCCCTGGTAACATCACACAACCAACAAATTTAAAATGAGAAGCAAGACGACTGCAAGCTTGTGTTGAAGCAAAAGGAAATGAAATAGCGCCTCTATCGTTCGAATTCTTCAGCAGGGCCTCCCGAGGTGAACCCAGTTCAGGGGTGCCGCGGAATTCTTTGATCATATTTTGAATAAAATAAGTAGGCCTAGGCCTATCACTTAGAAAACCAAAGTTTCATGTGAAATCCAAAATAGGTTACCCTTTCTTCAAGTCACACACAACCTTTTGTGGACATGTTTTAAATCCATAATCTCCTATCCCTTGTTTATTGTTTATTTAGGCCTATCAGAGGTATGGATTTAAAATGTTCTGTGAATAACTGAAGCTAGCCTACTGGAGAAAGCTAGAAATGCACCAGTATAAAAATGCATTGGGTTCCTCAAAATTCCATGGCACATATAATTTTGCCTCACAACACGCAATGGACACAAAATATGAAACCTATATTTCACTAACACATTATTCATTTAGGGACGTTAGCACAATTCAGTGAGTGCATATTATGTCTGTGGTAGGCCTATGAGTGTTTCTAACATAAGATCTTTCTGCAGGTTGAAGTAATGACATCACAACAATGCTACCATTATGACATCATGCTGATTCTGCATTATAAGTGCAGAGGGACAAAATACAAATTCACTTCAGAATACACAGCACAGGTAAGTAGCTTCATTAGCTCTCTTCAAAATGTATTTAATTTATTTCAATTACATTAAGCAGCATTGTCAAACATTATACTGTTTTGAAACTCGACAGAATAAGGCAAAATTTATCTCTGACTTCTGTGGAATATTAAGGTGAGGTGAATTTTTTTTTTCTTTTCATGAGTTGGTGCATGACCGTTCTTTTTTTGTTTGTTTGTTTTCTGCTAAGTTGTGGTATGTGTGGTGTGATGGATAAGCTACATTGTAGATCCCAATTAAGACATTATTTTACTGTGCATATATGTCCCTTGCGAAAATAGCTAAAATGGACTTTTTTATGGACAGTTTCGACACAGGCTACACATAGGCCTAATATAAACTATAACTAACTCAACTTGGAGAACAGTTACAAAATAAAACATAATTAAATGTATAATGTTTTAGAAAAAACAACAAGTAAAGTGGGTGAGTAGATCATTTAATTAAATGTCCAATTTTCTTTAACAGCATTAGGCTACAGCTCAACAGTGAAAGCTGCTCTTCCTGACGCGTGAAGCATGTCGATGCTTCACGTATGGGACAGAGCCCGAGCGGCAGAGATGAATCTTCAAGTGAGGAAACACGCAGCTGCACTGGAGGATATCTCCTCACTGGAGAAAGTAGTGAGGGAACTCCAACAAAAGGAAGGGCTGGAAATGATGAAAATTGAGGATCCTATAGGCCTATTATTAGGTCAAAAGCGGATGGAGTTTGTTCAGATGGAGAACCTGACTCAGAGGATGAGACAGCTGGAGAGAGAGAACCAGCATCTCAAACAGGACATGGAGACAAGGAAGGAGACGGAACGTGTCCATCAGTCAGACATGTTGAAGCTGGAGAGAGAAAACCAGCATCTCCAACAGGACATGGAGACAAGGAGGGAGGTGGAACGTGTCCATCAATCAAACATGTTGGAGCTGGAAAGGAGGATGAACATGTTGGAGCAGGTATCTGGACAGCAGATAACCTCACTTCACTCCATTAATGAGGAGATGTCTCAGAGGTTGAGGCAATTGGAGACAGGGAACCTCAATATGAATCAGGAGATGAAGGCCTTCAGGGAAAGGGAATTGAAAATGAATATTCAAATGAAAGAACAACATTTCTTGAGCCAACAGGAAATTGCATCCTATCAGAAGATGAACGAGAAACTTCTTCAAAGGATTAGAAAACTGGAGGCCGAAAACTGGATGCACAAACAAGAAAGGGCACTGGAGATTCAAATTAAAATGAAAGAAAAACAGTTGACTCAACAGCAAATTGTATCATTGCAGAAGATAAATGACAAACTGCACAAAAGGATGAGTAAACTGGAGATGGAGAACTGGTGGCACAAACAACAGATGGATTCTTGGAGGGCAAGAGAACTCCAAGAGAGAGAGATGGCAAAATGTAACAAAATGAAGGAGCTGGAGATGAACAGCAAGATTAAGGAACAGCTACTGCAGTGTCAACAGCAGGTTGAATCATTGAAGACCATGAATGAGACATTCCTTCAAAAGATTAGAGAACTAGAGACAGATAACAAGACACAGAAAAAGGAAATGGAGACTTGGAAGGCAAGGGAACGACAGGAGAGACGGACAGAGGAACAACATAAAGTGCTGGACACCGAAGTTCATATGAACTTGCTGAAAGACAAACTTAACATGCATGGTGACCGACAGCAAAATGGCAGACAGATGGATAAAAAGTGGCAGGGCTTTGCCAGTGAGACAGACAAAATCACTGAGGACGAGCAAAGCCATGGAGATGGAGGAGGAAAAACCTGTCAGCTTTTGGCCATGGAAGAGACAGCTCGACCAAACGCAGAGAACACTCTCCTCAAGTCACCTGTACATGGAGGTAATTGACAACTCTGAGAAAAAGTATCCATTTAAATCTTAGTTAATCAGTCACGTGGAGTGTATTTAATTATTTTTTTCTTACACAGATCACTCCTCTGCCATTGTGGGAAATGTGACAGCAAAGTGTTTGCCATCCTTACAAGGTAACCTCACAGAGTATTGTTTGAGTTGTCTTCACACAATATTATTCATTTATCCATCCGCTACTGAAGTTCAGTTTTCTGTTTCATTTGTATACTGTAGACCCCCCTATTTCCCAGAAACCTCTCCAGTGATTAGGCTAACCTTGTAAAATCATGTCTTCTATGTTGCTCAAGATACATACTGTTATGGCATACCAATGCACGCAAATAATTTGATAACTTCATGTGTTATAAATAGACGGGGGTAAAAATCAGCCAAATGACGGTTCAGAGGCAAGAACGGAGACCTCAGTGAAGCCGAAGAAAAAGACCAACAGACAAAAAGCCGCTGAGAAAAGGAAAGAGAAAGCAGTACAACAACTGGAGATGGACAGGCAGAAAACAGAGAAAGAGAAAGAGATGAGGGATGAGGCAAGAAAAAAAGCCATACTGATTCAGAGACTGGAGGAGGAGAGACTGAAGGCTTTGGCAGATGTGGCAGCAATGATGAAAAAAGGTGTTGTGAAGTAGGCAGAACTGAGAGAAATGTCATCATTATTCTTTCTTACAGATTTAATGTTTTACCTTGAAGCCAAATACACAACAAATAAAACATGTTTGAGCATTACATTGGTTTCAGTGTTACACCGGTCATTGTGTGAAATGTCACACGTTATCAGGTCCCCCAAAACATCAGAAGTCAGAATCAAATCCATAAAAAGGAGTCAAGCTGGACTCTGCTGGAGCAAACATTAGACAATGATGATTGGCAGTTTAGCAGCTACAATGCTTCCCTGTGAATAATCTTACAAATTTTCATCTTTAACGTACAGTACTTTTCTTCTGAATAAATAAAGCTTGAATATAAATGAATAATGAATGAATTGTCCCAAAAAAGCTAGCAGACAGTCAATGCACAAGCAATTACTCAAGCAGTATGGAGCGCTGTCCACATAAACAGTGCTGAAATGTCCCATTGGATAAATACATGGATAAAAAATAAGTAAAGAATGAAATGTTTTGTAGGCCTACATTTCCATCAGTGTCTTCACCCTGCTCAAAGAGGCCCAGTCGTCATTTTGTTAAGATACTGGAGACAGCTAAAAAATGCACCTGTATAAAAATGCATTGGGTTTCTCAAAATTCCACCACTATGTGACACAAAATGTGACACTTCAGCCCATCATTATTTCACTATAACACGATATAAACATTAATTAAGGGACGAAATACTGGGGGAAATACTGTTGCATTTACTGTGGTGCATTACGTACATGGAGAATTTTAGAATGTAAATTAACATTAAAGTGAGAGGGATTTAGCAAATGCTTATCCTAAGCGGCAGGGACTCATAGATCAGAGTCAGAGATCTGTCATCTCAACTTTAGGGCCCGAGTTCGGCGGAAATGTAAGTATGGGAAGCTGGGTCAAGCTGGGGACCCGAGCCTTCTCTGGTGAAATGAAACTGAATAAACCAATCACATGCAACCTTTGATACGAATCTAGCTATCTTGCACTGATTAACTTAAGCTGGACTCTGGCTACAGTGTGCATGCACTGTCAACAAAATACGCTGTCAGGCTCGAACATGTTAATAAAAAATAATGTTTTTTTTGTGTGTGTTTATGTCTGTGTTAACACTTTTTGAATTAATACATTTCAGAATTTACTCACATTAATGCTTGTGTGAGAAGTCATTAGAGTGCTATGAAAAACCTGTTTTTCAGTTATCAAAATATCTAAATCCTAAATATCAGCAATGACTGTACTGTATGAACCCCATTGTGCTTTTAACATCAGATTGTTCTGCATGCTGAAGTAATGACATCACAACAATGCTGCTATTATGACATCACACTGATTCTACATTATAAGTGCAGAGGAGCAAAATACAAATTCACTTCAGAATACACAGCACAGGTAAGTAGCTTCATCAGCTCTCTACAAAATGTATTTAATTTATTTTAATTACATCTAGCAGCATTGTCAAACATTATACTGTTTTGAAACTTGACAGAATTAGCCAAAGTTGATCTCTGACTTCTCTGGATTATTAAGGTAAGGTAACATTTTTTTCTTTCCATTTCATGAGTTGGTGTCAGGTTCTTTTGGCTATTTTTCTGTTAAAGTTGTGGTGTTTCTGAAGTGATGGATATATTGTAGATCCAAATTATACATGGACTTCTATGGACACAGTACAAATAATATGAACTATAACTAACTCAACTTTATAAGGAGAACAGTTCCAAAATAAAACATAATTAAATGTATAACGTGAGTAACGTAATACGAATAACGTAAGTAACGTGGGTGAGTAGATCGTTTTCTTAAATGTCCAATTTTCTTTAACAGCAATACAGCTCAACAGTGAAAGTTGCTCTTCCTGACGCGTGAAGCATGCTTCACGTATGGGACAGAGCCCGAGCGGCAGAGATGAATCTTCAAGTGAGGAAACACGCAGCTGCACTGGAGGACATCTCCTCACTGGAGAAAGTAGTGAGGGAACTCCAACAAAAGGAAGGGCTGGAAATGATGAAAATTGAGGATCCTATAGGCCTATTATTAGGTCAAAAGCGGATGGAGTTTGTTCAGATGGAGAACCTCACTCAGAGGATGAGACAGCTGGAGAGAGAAAACCAGCGTCTCAAACAGGACATGGAGACAAGGAAGGGGACGGAACGTGTCCATCAGTCAGACATGTTGAAGCTGGAGAGAGAAAACCAGCATCTCCAACAGGACATGGAGACAAGGAGGGAGGTGGAACGTGTCCATCAATCAAACATGTTGGAGCTGGAGAGGAGGATGAACATGTTGGAGCAGGTATCTGGACAGCAGATAACCTCACTTCACTCCATTAATGAGGAGATGTCTCAGAGGTTGAGACAATTGGAGACAGGGAACCTCATTATGAATCAGGAGATGAAGGCCTGCAGGGAAAGGGAATTGAAAATTAATATTAAAATGAAAGAACAACAATGCTCAAGCCAACAGGAAATTGCATCCTTTCAGAAGATGATCGAGAGACTTCTTCAAAGGATTAGAAAACTGGAGGCCGAAAACTGGACACAGAAACGGGAAAGTACACTGGAGATTCAAATTAAAATGAAAGAACAACGGTTATTGACTCAACAGCAGATTGTATCCTTGCAGAAGATGAATGACAAACTGCGCCAAAGGATGAGCAAACTGGAGATGGAAAATTGGAGGCAGAAACAGCAGATGGACACTTGGAGGGCAAGAGAACTCCAAGAGAGAGAGATGGCTAAATGCAACCAAAGGAAGGAGCTGGAAATGAACAGCAAAATGAAGGAACAGCTACTGCAATGTCAACAGCAGATCGAATCATTGCAGACGATGAATGAGACATTCCTTCAGAAGATGAGAGAACTGGAGACAGATAAACAGACACAGAAAATGGAAATGGAGACTTGGAAGGAAAAGGAACGACAGGAGAGACGGACAGAGGAACAACATGGAGTTCTGAACACCGAAGTTCATATGAACCTCCTGAAAGACAAGCTTAACATGCATGGTGACCGACAGCAACATGGCAGACAGATGGATGAAAAGTGGCAGGGCTTTGCCAGTGAGACAGACAAAATCACTGAGGACGAGCAAAGCCATGGAGACGGAGGAGGAAAAACCTGTCAGCTTTTGGCCATGGAAAAGCCAGCTATAGCTAACGTAGAGAACACTCTCAAGTCACCTTTACATGGTAATTAACAACTCTGAGAAAATGTATATTAAATCTAAATTAATCTGTCACACATGGAGTGCATATTTACATTCATTTTCTTACACAGATCACCCCTCTCCCATTGTGGGAAATGTGTCAGCCAAGTGTTTGCCATCCTTACAAGGTAACCTCACAGACTATTGTTTGAGTTGAGTTGTTTGAGTTGACTTCACACAGTATTATTAACTTCTGTCTTCTGTTCCATTTGCAATGTTACTGTATCTCCCAGAGACTTAGAAAAAGCTAACCTTGTATTCTATGTTGTTCAATAATAATAAGATCAATAAGATTAATAATATAAGATTATAATCCTCTAAAACAGACATGGGCAAAAATCAGCCACACGATGGTTCAAAGGCAGCAATGGAGACCTCAATGAAGCGGAAGAAAAAGACCAACAAACAAATAGCCGCTGAGAAAAGAAAAGAGAAAGCAGTAAAACAACTGGAGATGGACAGGCAGAAAACAGAGAAAGAGAAAGAGATGAGGGATGAAGAAAGAAAGAAAGCCACACTGATTCAGAGACTGGAGGAGGAGAGACTGAAGGCTTTGGCAGAAGTGGCAGCAATGATGAACAAAGGTGTTCTGAAGTAGGCAGACCTGAGAGCAATGTCATCATTATGGATTCCTTCTGATTATTTTTTCGAGAAATTGGTCTTCCAAATTCATCTGTGTTATCAAGTGACAGCTATATTTGATGTTTTACCTTAAAGCCAAATAAACAAATAAAATATGTTTGAGCATTACATTGGTTTCAGTGTAACGCGTGTCAGTCACGCGTTATCAAGTCCCCCATGAATAATCTTACAAATGTTCATTTTTAACATACTTTTCAAATAAAGGTTGAATAAATGAATAATGAATGAATTGTCCCAAATAAAGCTAGCAGAGAGTCAATGCACAAGCACTGCTCTCAAGTAGTTCCTTAAGGAGTACTGTCCATGTAAACAGTGCTGAAATGTCCCTTTAGATTGGATTAGATTAGATTAAACTTTATTGTCATTGTGCAGAGTACAAAGGCAAATAAATGCCATTTGCGTCTAACCAGAAGTGCAAAAACCAGTACAATGTGATATACAAAGTATAGACAGGACAAAAGACATAATACCATGTAGACAGTATACAGTTGGTTTACTGACGTGTGTGAAGATGAAGAGGGACAGGTTTTTTTAAACTTAGGCAGTGCCTCAGTCGTGGTGGATGGAGACGTAACAGAGGACCAGAGGCAAGCAAGTTTCTGGAAGGTCAGGCCTTTCATGGAGAGTCAGAAGAGGCTGTTTGCTCCAGGCACGGCCAGAACATGTCTCCATTGATGAGCAAATGGTTCCTTTCACTGGTGCTTATCTATTTCAGCAGGTATGTGCCACTGAAGCCAAATCCTGTTGGGATGAATAATGTTTTCCTTGCAACAACTGACGGGATTGCATTTGATTTTGAGATGCATCTGGGGAAAGATTCTTTGTGTCCTCAGGCTGATGACAATGCACGGACTGGGCTTGGGAGGCCTAGCTATCATGTGACTGGCAATCCGTAGATGCCATGCTGCAAAAAGAAGTGTCAATAATAATAAAAAAAAGGGTCAATAAAAAAAGTGTTGATCTTACATAAAGTTAATTTTACAGTGTGTCTCCTGAGTAAAATAGGTACACCAGGTCATTTTTTCAGAATTTTTTGAGACGTAAGTGCGTGGCCCATGGTTGAATTGACGTGGAATGACCCATAAGTGTCTTTTGCAACAAAGCATACACATAACTCCTAATTGCCATCACATTGTGTTTTGAAATGTTATTTTAAGGTAATTCTATTCAGGGGGGCTTTAAATAAATACTTTAACCTTTAAATGTTTTGTTTTTTATGTTGTGCTTTATGCTGTTTCATGCTATAGTCTATATTGTTATAGAATATATGCTCACTCTCCACAGTGCTGTCACAAGCTAGGCTGACAGTTGAGCCAATAAATCCTGTGTTCAGCGGTGAGACCGTCAAATTTACCTGCCTGGTGAAGTACTACATTGGCTGGAGATACAAGTGGTTCAAAAGGAACAGAGAGCCGAAGTCCCGCCCCTTCCGATTGCCTCCATGGGACCTATCTTTGGATTTTTTTTCAATGGCAGTCAATGGAGAAATATAAATTATTTTCTGGTCCCGATTGTCTTGTGCCTTGAATTACCCATATGATGTTTGTCAATTTTAATGACAATTTTTCATGTAAAGACATTTGAAAAGTATGTCGTAACTAGTGAATTACAACATTATGAAAGATCGTGTTTCCAACGACTACAAACACATCAGTCGCGTTAGTGACGTTAGACCAATTCACAGCCACGGGCGCCAGCAACCTGCCAGCAACAGGTCTTATTTGAGCTTCCCCCTTGCCGATGAAAATATCATGAGTCAGAGGATTAAACACATCAGATAAGTTGTATCTCATTCATAGACTGTACAAACACTACTGTTAAGTGACTTAGCTGGCAGCAAGATGTAACCGTTAACTAGCATAATAGCTAGCTAACTAGCCAGCCTCTCGTTTGCTAGTTGGTGGCTCAGTTGGTGACGTGCATCGTTTGAGACGAGAAATGTAGTCCACTGAACGGATTCGCACAAAACTTAGATAACTTTTAAAGTCTAATGAAAAACAGAACTTTATTAATGTGAAAAATTATCTTTTAAATTCCCACACATCATATGTGAAATGCACGGTCCAACTCGAACGGGACCAAAAAATAATTGTTATCTTTCCATTGACTCCCATGCATAAAAAATCGTAAAATAGGTCCCATAGACCGGAAGTAGAAGGGCGTGACTTCGGCTCTCTATAGAGAATGGGAACGGAAGTTAGCGGCGCAGTGCATTCTGGGACAAAAAGGGTGTTTTCCTCCATTAGGTGAGGCCGCGGCGCGAATTATAAACAAGAATCCTATGGAAACCTATGATATTTCGAACAAGATCGGCTAGCCAAAACAGTAACACTAGATGTAAACATTTAGGCTACTATGCTAAAAACTAGTAGTAGAAGTAGTAATGGACCGTACAGAGACAAGCTCCTGCCAGACGCGAGGAAACGTTATATAGAAAAGATATCTTTGATCGGTAACATGGATCCCTATGACAGACCGTCTGGAGAGTGGACGTGAGACCCTGAAAGTAATACAAAGACACTCCGTTGTTGATTTTTTTTACCTGACGATCGTGGGCACGGACGTTACATCCAACAACACAACAGGTTCGTCCCATGATGTGTGAAAAACAGTGTTAGAAACAGCGAGTTAGCAATGTTTTACGATGTTTACAATGGTACAGCATTGGCAGCAGCGTACAAGTGGCCTCACGTATGTATCCCAGACGCCACCGCGGCGCAACCGCGAAATGTCCGCGACGTCACATTCCCATTCTCTATACAGCAAAAAGTGAGAATGTTTTCAAGGGGGCAGCTGGAGAGGACAGCGCCCTCTGGTGTCAGGGGGAGAGCAGCACGGGCTCCCTGCAATCGCACATCAGCAATGCTGTGCAGCTAGCAGTGGCTAGTGGATATGCTGTATACTATAAGTGGTTAATTTCATGCCATTCCCTAAACTAATGCCTTCTGGCTGAAATAAGTCAAATAAGTGAAAAGTAAAAAGAGAAAGGAAGAGAGCTGTATGCTTCTTGTCACATTTGGTTCACATGGCATGATGAAGACACCACATCCTGTTTCACAGTGCAATTAGGGAAAAAGAGAAGTGAAAGAGCCTGGGTTATTATTGCAAAAGCCACACTGTAGCTGACTAACTGAGCACACTTGTGAACAGGGCTCAAGACTAACTTTTTGCGTTGGTTGCACTGGTGCGCCTAGCTATTTTTTAACGCCAAAAGGTCACCTTTTTATCGCTCTCCTTGCATATAATGTGAATGACAAAAAGCTTGTCTTTATTTGAAACACAATATACTGTATAAATATATATATATAGGCTATACATTATTTATCAAGAATTGATGATGAGGTAGGATAATACTTTTTGTCCTTGGGACAGGCTCTTTTGAGTCTTGGAGTTTAAAAACATTGGTAAGATGATCAGTCAACTTGAATGCAAGAGTTTTAATCAAATTTGTGCAGCACGCTAAAGATGCTAACCGGATTTAATAATAATTTAGCTAGTCGTCTTCTTTGCATCACTGCTTTCACGATTGAATGAGGGAGAGCGAGAGAAAGCGGTCCAGGTAAGGTTGCATGCAGTCTACAATGAAAACTCGTGAAAGAAATATATGCTTTCGCCCGAGCAGCGTCAGTTGCACCAGTGCGACCTACTGTAGAATTTTTTCCCGGCGCACTCTTAAAAGTTTTTATCCCCATTTCTACCAATTTGGTAGTCACACCCCTAACCAACTTAACCCCAACCCTAACCCTTTTTTTATTTTCATTTATCCTTTATTTTACCAGGTGATAACCCATTGAGACAATTGAATCTCTTTTACAAGGGAGCCCTGGGGCAACCCTATCTTTGAAATTAGAAAAGTCTTGACAGAGCATAGGACTGTGGGAACATATGGTTGTGGGAACATAGGGCCTAATTTTCACAATTTTCATCTTAGAAATGTGGGAACATCGGGCTGTAGGATAGGGCTGACCCCCTTGTGAAGTGTTGTACAGTATGTGTCTCAGAGTTGGACTTATAAAGCATGTAAAAATGCAATACCAATCCACTAGAAAAAAGTTGCTAACTTGCATCTTTTGGTAATGTTGTTGGCTAAACCATGTCATGAAGAATTTTAAGAGATACAAATAGAAATCCAACATTTCCCCTGTAAACACATTTCATTAAGTGTCTTATTTGTCAATAAACATCTTGTGTATTACGTATTTAGTGCCTAATTTACATACTGTATGTGAATATTAGGGCCGGGACTTTAGCGCGTTAATTACGATTAATTAATTACACAAACATTAATGCGTTAAAAAAATTGACGCATTTTAATCGTATGCCTATTTATTTTTGCACCGCGGAACGTTTCTCACTGGATGAGTTTCAGACGGACCGATTATACTGGAGCACCAAGTAACGCGCATGAGTTCGGTTCAGACAAAACAAACCACAGTGGCACAGTGAACATGAACAAAGAAGCTGATGTGACCGCGTTGGTTGGCCCCGTGGATGGGAAATGTTACAAAAAACGAACGGATGGAAGCGTAGATAAGAGCATGGTTGTGTGCAACCTATGCAACAAGGACGTATCACCGCAGGTATCACCTCAGTGCAAAACATAAAGCAGCTAGCTGCTAGCGTGGACAAAGTATTGTGATAGGCCTACTCCAGACACTTGAGGGAAACCTCTGAGCTTTATTTATTAAACAAATAGCAACCGAGTTGCTGTTATAGCCACAACTCACGCTTATAACAGTAATCCACCGCACCTAATTCCATGTCCAACTTTCATAGACCTAAAAGAAACTTCACACTCAGAACCGCATACAAGCACACACGCACACACGTAAACTCCGCCCCCGAGTTCCCCTTAAAGGGACACAACAATTTCATGAACTCAACTCAAGGTAACAGGTGACACAATTAACAGGATATCACAGTATTATAGTTTACAGAAGGTCTACCTATCTATAGGCTACATGAATTTCTGAAAATGTACTATTTCTAAATATGGTATTGCTACACTTTATGGCAAAAATTGCACTGGTCTGTTGGACTTATTAATAAACAATATTTTTGTTGCTTAAGCTTAGGCCTATGTATTCAGTCATTATCCAATAGTAGGCTATACTAAAAATCCATGTGAAAAAAAAATACTTCTCACTGTTCTCAGGTCATATATTTATATACAATTAAAATGCGATTAATTTCGATTAATTAATTACAAAGCCTCTAATTAATTAGATTAATTTTTTTAATCGAGTCCCAGCCCTAGTGAATATATGTTCATATAATATAATATAAGTTCAATTTGGCAAAAGTGGTGCCAGTCTAAAAGATCATTCTTTTCATCTTAACACATTTATTACAGTATATTTTATTCCATCTGATAAATAGCTCCAGGATTACCTGTTTATCTCTTGCCACAAATCTCAATGTGAATGTATGCTACCTATGTCATCTACTGTATGTCATTGGCTAGGCATGGAACCCTGTGAACAGCTTGCACAAAATTGTGTTTATTTCAATAGTCTTTTCTAAATAGTAAATGTATCACCCTGAATGCTGAGGTCAACAACCTAACAGAAATTTGGCTGGAAAAGCAGTAGTGCACCACTAGTTTTCTAAAAACACTTCTCTTTGTGGGTGTGACCTAATGACCAACTGTCATCAACTCTGACTCACTCAGAAATAGGACACCATGGAGATCACTCTTGTCTCTTTACTTCTCTGTGAGTAAAAGTGTTATTTTGATATTGCTTCTGTTGTTTTGATAAAGAAACAATGTTATATGGTAGGCCTGCAAAAATGCTGCTGTTGTCTTTGCGTTTGCCTATACTTTCTTTGATCCTGTGAGGGAAATTCAGTATCTGCATTTAACCTAATTAGTGAACAGACACAGCATGGACACACAGTGAGGTGAATCACTCACAAACAGAGCAGTGAGCTGCATGCCCAACCAGCAGCGGTCAGGAAGCAGTAAGGCATTAGGTGCCTTGCTCAAGGGCAGCCGTGGACTGTTCGGGGATCGAACCGGCAACTCTCCAGTTATAAGCTCAAAGCCCTAACCAGTAGGCCACGGTTTATACTATTCATATACCACATACCATATAAATCATATAGTGATTTTTTGTACAAAATGACATATAAGCATATATCACATGCAGAAAATTGGTTTCCAGATTCTCTTGCGTGATCTCTAGGATGCTTATGATGGAAACAATGGATTTACCCATTTTTCAATGTTAATATGCTTGAGTTTGTTGAATTGGAGGTTACAGACATCTTATTTCATCTTGTCAAAATGTAGGAGTTTCTCAGCACTGCTTTAAACGACAGTGGCCAAGAAGTGCAATTACCGCCTTCTCTCAATGAAAAAAGGGAACAAGATCTGAGGGGTATTTCACTAAAGCAGAATTAAGAAATCTAAGATAAGAGATCAAGCCAGGCCTGTGTGTATTCAGGCTACACGCACATTCACAGCTTTCATCAAAATAACTTACTGTGAAATGGCGAGAGTAGACCAACTGAATGCACGCTTAGCCTACATATGCACCCACGTATGTGTGCTTCCTCATCTAGCCATGCAACGTCATTCATACTGCAGAATTTATACTGTAGTTCATCACCCTATTTTGCCACTACACACTGGGCCTACTGTATGTCTGTAGCCTAATGGGAGTAGTGTGAAGAAGGTTAAGTGACTGGGGTCATGTGCACTGGTCCATGCTCTTTATGGTGGTTTTACTGTAGAGGTTTAAAGGGTTGGGGTGGGGAGGCCAATTATTGTGGATGTGATATATACTGTACTGTAATTCACTCATTTTACATTGTAGTAATAACCACACAAATGGACTCTGTGGATACTGAAGGTAAAAAGTTGAAAATGTGTTTGATTCTCTATATGCTGCATTTTCAGACAAATATTTAGACAGGTAGATTTAAAGAAATTAAGAAAGATTAGATAGATTAATTCATATATGAACATTTGTAACAATGAAGCTCTCTTTTTTCACAGTTCTACCAAAAGCAGAGGTATCAGTAATATCTCCTCAGCCTCCATACTATGTTAGAGACATAGTCACCCTCAGGTGTCATTTTCAAAAATACACAGATTGGTTTCAGTATACCTGGTACAATAATGGCACCGCTATTCCCTCTGAGAGCAATCAAACCATCACTGTCACTCTCCCCGATAATCCTGCTCAGCACCAGTATGGATGTGAGGGGCACCGGATCAGTAGTCCGCAGACGTCCCAGCGCAGTGATGCCTTATCAATCACTTCATTAGGTCAGTGGTCTCATAGATTAAAATATTTGTTATCAACTGTTTTGAGTGTTTGGACCTTACCGAGTTCTGGTAAAATGTATTTCGGTATGTGATTGAAGGTTTTTTTATATTGTTTCTTTCAGACATGCCCACACCTTTAGTGACTGTAGAGCCACATGGTCCTGTCTTCATTGGAGAGACAGTTATTCTGAAGTGTGAGATGGGGCATCAAAATGTCTGGACATACAGATGGAACATTAGACCCAGCGGCCATTATAGATATTGGGCAGAATACTCAGATAGCTTTCATGACTGGTATAACTACCTCAGCATGTCAGAATTCGATGAGAACACATTAACCATCAAAGAAGTGGCAGAGTTTCATCAGGCTAGGTACACATGTGTGGGAAGGAGGAAGACCAGCTCCATATCATCACGCTCTAGAGTACCATTTGATCTGAGACTGCATTGTGAGAGATTTCTCATTTAATTGTTTTCTTTTTTATTGTTTATTTTTGGATAGATTATTGTTTTAGCCAAAGCCAAACTATAAAGGCGCATTCACACTTGACTGTTTGGTCTGGACCTGAGTTTGTTAGACTGCGCAGTCTAAAGACATTGAGACATAAACAGCCAAACAAAATATAGAATGTGAATGGAGACCAGATGGGTCTGGCCTAGAGATGTGTAATCCCACTCGGATACTGACCCGGTGAAGGCAAACCAATTTTCTTCTGTGCCTTATTTTCACAGCTCTACGTACACTTACAGCTACACTGTTTATTCAGCCCCAGAGTGTGGTGTTACCTGGAGAGACAGTCACGCTTAAGTGCGTAATACAATCTTACAGTGACTGGACTTTTAAATGGTACAAAGACTGGAGTCCTAATCTAGTGTTTGAGTCTGAAGGAAACACTTTCAACATAAATGCAGCTGTTGAGTCTGATGGGGGGCAGTACTGGTGCCAGGGGGAGAGGAGAGACAGGCCCATATTATCAGACAAAAGTAGGCGTGTCACACTCCATGTAAAATGTGAGTCCAGGCATATGTTATTCCTAAATCATAATTACTCATTGTTATTGATGTCCATTTTGGCTATATTGTATCACATTCAATAATCTAATAATAATCTTTGTTTTGTATATGTGAACAAACAGAGAGATAGACATTGCTCAACCACAGAGTATAACCATAACCATTTATTCATCTTGTCTTTATTTAGCATCAGAGCCCAAACTCACTTTAAGTCCAGACCACCAGCTCCTCACAGGAGACTCAGTGACTCTGAGATGTGAGTTGGGTGTTTCCTCTGGTTTGGTGTTCTACTGGTACAGAGACACACAGACCTCTGATCCTGTGAACCAGACTGATGGAGACTCCTACAGCATCAGCTCTGTTAAAGTCTCTGATGGAGGACAGTACTGGTGCAAAGCTGGGAGAGGAGACCCTTTTTCCACACCGTACAGCAATGGTGTCTGGGTCAGTGTCACAGGTCAGTGGCATTTGTTGTTTCAAATGTTGTGTGTTAAGTCTTAAAATACATTTTGTGACATTTTAAAATTGTCATACCATTTTCATGTGTCTATGGTTGCTGGTTTATGGAGGGGTGATCCATTCATCTGTGTATCTATTCTTATGAATAGACAAACCAAAAATATCAATCATCATTAAACCAAACTCGACAGAGTTTTTCTTGGGAGAAAATGTTTCTCTTCGATGTGAGATCCAATGTGGGGGAGATAGCAACTGGGACTACAGCTGGTATAAAAACGGACTCACAAGCCCATTGCTTAGTTCTGTACAGGAGTATACATTTGCCATTGAGTCTGGCACTGGGGAAACTAACTACACCTGTAAAGGAACACACAAAAATATTCTCTTCAGCACCACTGAATCTGTCAGTATTAAAGTTGTATCAGGTAAAAAAAATGCTAGGCTACCATTCAATTTTTTTTATTTTAAGAATCTCAAAATATATCCATTACATCTGTACAAAGTAATGCACATTTGAATTATGTACCATTAACTCTTAACGTCTGCCAAGCAGGGAAAGCAGATCTCAAGATCAACAGGGAGTCTTGGCTGACTGAGGGAGACTCAGTGACTCTGAGCTGTGCGGTTATAGGCTCCACTACAGGCTGGAGATTCCACTGGTACAAAATGATTCCTCACAGTGACACTGTGTCCTCTAGCATGTGTAAGGATCTCACACGCTGTGAAGAAGTAATTTCAGAGAGCACCAGAAGAGCTGGAGGCTCCTACACTCTCAGCCCTGTTGCTCTTAGACACACAGGGGTTTATGTGTGCAGAGCAGAGAGAGGAGAGCCAGCCATTCACACAGAGTTCAGCAGTCCTCAGCCTCTCTGGGTCATTGGTAAGGAACAGTCTTTCAAATGAGATATAAAAAGTCTTGTTTGTGTACAAGGGCATTTAAAACAATTCTCTGTGTTGAGAAGTTGAAAACCTTAAGTTTAAACACCTGTGAAGTTTGTTACATAATGTGATAGAGATGGTTGAGTATGTCTCTCAATTATCTCTCCATTTTTCTTGATCCAGGCCAGTCCCCTCCTGCGTCTCTGGTTATCAGTCCCAACAGAAATCAACACCTCTCCTCTGAGTCTCTCACACTGACCTGCACAATGCAGGAGAACTCTGCTAGATGGGATGTGGTCAAGTTTAGATCAGAAAGAATATCAACATGTCCTGATATGAAAGAAAGCACCTGTACTCTGGCCGACCTGGACACTTCTGACTGTGGGGTTTACTGGTGTCAGGATCAGTTGGGGAGCAAGAGTAACCCTGTCAACATCACAGTGCAAGGTAGGCATTTTCAATCAAGCCCACTTTTGTCATTATCTCATTATCAATCGTAGTGAACCTTTTCAATCACTCAGTGTCACTGACGATTAACTTACAGGGGACATCTTTTGAATGTCAGTTTATACTGCATCAGATGCTGTTCAGGTATGCTTCCAATAATGCTTCAGTGGTAGTTGTTAATGTTGTTGGTTGGTTCATACAGATGATGATGTGATCCTGGAGAGTCCTGCCCACCCAGTGCTGGAGGGAGACCCTCTGACCCTGCGCTGCATTCACCGCCAACGACCCTTACACTTCAGAGGAGACTTCTACAAAGACGACTCGCCCCTGAATCAGACGTCAGACGGAGAGATGACCATCCATTCAGTCTCAAAGGAACATGAGGGGTCATATTGGTGTCAGAGATCATATCAAGCAAAGTCACCAAAGACCTGGATTACAGTCAGAGGTAAAAACAGGTTGCTGTTTAGAGTTCAGGGAAATACTTACTGAAATGCATCCTCAGTTTTTTTCACCCAACCTCAACAGAAAACTACATTTAAAGATTGTGTGTGTTGATATGTGTGAGGTAATCTTGTTCTTTAATGTCATTAAGCCTCCTCTAGGATGCTTGCAGTAGGCATCGGAGTCGGGTTGGGTCTGGTCGTTATACTCTCCACTCTATTCGTACTGCTGTGTCTATCCAAAAAGCTTAAAGGTAATAGTATGCATATTATAATATAACATAATGAGTCATTAGTTAGATGCAGGTTTGATAGATTACTTTTTAAAACAAGGACTGGGAAACCCCAAGCTGCCACTAGACAACAGAGTATGGATTTAACATGAGACAAAGCATTCTTAAAAAAAAATACAATCATCAATATGCAACAGAAGATTACTAATTTCCTCGTTTTTATCAACCACTGGTTCTTCCCTATTCCAGGTGTTCAGTGCTCCAGGATTTTACTGTGAGTTTTCTACAACATGGTTCACCTAATTTACATACATAACCGATGCCTTTGGCTAAGTACTAAGTATTTGCACCATGCCTCTGCTCAGAATAGTATATTTCTATGTCTCCCTCTAGTGATGGGCAACAGCAAAGCACCAATCAGAGTTCAACCCAGGACCAGATTCAATCAAGAGAAGGGGATCAGGCTGAGTACATGCCACTGCAGAGAGGTTGGTTTATCCATCTTACTGGGATCTGTAGTATGCATGCTGTCGACAGGGTTATGGCTTTGCTCCAAACAGGAGTCTGAGAAGCTAATGTATTTATGGAGAATTCTGGCGGTTTTTTTTAAAGGAGTCATAGAACGCATTTTTTGACCATTACAAATTGATCTTTGAGCCTAAATAATGTCATACACTGTAAAAAATGGCTGTGAAATTCACAGTTATTTACAGGAAATTTCACAGTAGCACTACTGTATATGCTTTTTACAGTAGAATGATGTGAAATTTACAGTAACGCCCCTACAATTACAGTAGTCCAAGTGTTACTGTAGACATTACAGTAGTCAAAGCACTACTGTAAAACAAACACAGTATAGCCACTATAGTACTGTAAATAGTAAAGTAAACTACTGTATTTTTTCTTTTCAACAATTGGCCAGTAAGTTACTGTAAATACTACTGAAATCACAGTATTTAATTGGTTTTCATTTTACAGTGAATGCATAAAATACTGTAAATGGAAATGCGGTACCTTTACTGTAAAAAGTATTCACAGTAACTTGCTGGCAACAATTGGGCAGTAAGTTACTGTAAAACTACTGAAATCACAGTATTTAATTGGTTTTCATTTCACAGTGAATACATAAAATACTGTAAATGGAAATGCGGTACCTCTACTGTAAACTACAATTACAGTAGTAAGTGTTACCGTAGAAATTACAGTAGTCAAAACACTACTGTAAACAAATCACAATATAGCCACTAGTAGCCTAGGCTACTATAAATAGTTAAGTAAACTAGCCTACTGTGTTTTCCCTTTTTTAATCTTATCTTTCTTTTAACTCATAATGACATACCAGAGACGGTTGAGAAAGTCAATTTGATGTCAAGAATTAAGGCTTTGATCACACTATTGAGCAAGCATAACACATTTCAGCCCAATAATTTTCCACGATTGTTTTTAACGGCTGCTTATCGCCTCTTGATAAGCGCATGCGCACACGCAGTAATTCCCACCCCCCACCCCTGACTTTTCAACTCCAGCCAGAGTGACTTCACTTCAACCATTAACCGTCACTTTTAAATCATGAATCTGACTGCAATCTTCAACTCTGTACAAACATCATATTCAAGGTAAGAATTACAGTACTTTTGTATGCCAATTGAAAACGGGAATTTATTAGAAATGTATTGTTTTCACAATGAAATGTTAACCAAAGCCATTATTGTCATGTTAGAATCAGCATAGCACATATCGATAGCTAGAACTAGCGAGCTAACGTCGCTAGCGTTAGCGATGTTAGCTGTTAATGTTAACTTTTCCAGTAACTAACTTAACCATCCAGTGGGATTTTTCGAATGATAGTCAATATCATATCTAGCAATAATTCAGTCTGATATGTCGTTATGAATGTAGAGTTTTAGTTTGAATGAAATATCAGACGCAAGTAGCTTAGCTTAAAGTGGCTGTTACCATGCGGGCTGAAGGCTGAAGTTAGCTAGCAGACAGACACAGGTGAAAGTTGTTAACGTTAGCAGCTAGTTAGTAACATTACTTTGCAAACTCCATGGGGCATGGGTAGTTAGTTAACATTAAACTTAATACATGTAGTGTTGATGCATAATATGTAGTGTTGCTATAACTGGAAAGAGGACCAGTAAAACAAATTAATGAAGTAGGCTGATGTGTAGGTTATCTCACCCCTAATTTAGGAACTGTAGTTTTGCATAGTCATGCTCATAGATCCGTCATATAGTGGATGTGAAAGGGGAGCATTTGGGGAATTTCAATTACCAGAAATATCATGCCGATAAGTAAAGGGATCTTTAGTTTGTGAAGGGTAGTGTTTGGCTAAATGGTATATTTTATAGCCTTCATTTGCCCAATGTTTGGTGACTTACTTTGAGGCATGTGTTTATTTAAGATGCATGTGAGTGTAGTAGTGCTTCAGTGATGGTCTTTTCATGTTCTGTGTGTTTTGCAATGTATTAACTAATGTAAGCCTCTTTCTGTTCCCTCTTTTAGTAGGTGGTGTGAGGACTGCTGCCCTGAGAACGCTGTGTCAGAGACACTTAGGCTGTGTGCATTTTGGAATGTTCCAAATGTGTGTCACTTCCATAAGGAAGAAGTTCCAAGCCTGCAAGTGAGTTCACTCACCAAATAGAGACACACGCATATAGCATTTAATATGTGTGCATGTACTGTATTTGTGTCTGTAACTGTTTAGTTTATCCCCTCCTTTCATGTGTCTGTTATGACTTTGTGGGCTCAACTGTCAACAACTGTCCAGGGCGAAGTCGGTCTACCCGGATGGCACTACCTGATGGCACTACCCTGATGATGTCTGTTAGCCATGGCTGCTGCCCTCAACATGGTGTAAGTGTTTGTGTTTTATTTATGTTCATAAATAAACTGATATCAAGAAGTAACATAGATGGTGACAAGGGTGGCAAGGGTGCCTCATGGCAAGGTAATTATCATTTCTATTTCTACATCTGATTGCCTTGCTTATTTTTTAAAGCTATGATTTGTTTTGTATGGCAATTGCTGTTTATTAACAAATGATATGGCAATTGCTGTTTATTCTTTTTAGGAGCCATCCAGAAGTCCCAGCCTGGAGCCAGAGGCTGCTATTGCAAGTCAGATGGGAGATGGCCTACAGTATGTTAGGCATCAGAAAAGTGGTGTTCGCATGAAGGCAGAGTTGCCGCAGGCAATTATGAGATTAGGTATGATATCACATAAGGCCTATTCGGACGGGATTAGTTTTATGGGGGGACGTAGAGTAATGCAGGTTTATCATATGACCTCTGTAATATAAATGTCCAATTCGGACGGGACTAAACATCTCTGTTATTTTACCTGACATGGGAGGAGTAACTACGTTTACGTTCTGCCGTCACATCTTCGTCGCCGTGCACGTGATACTTTGCGTCAGGTACGTGCGGCATTTTCAGATTTACAACCTATGTTTACAACCTACACAAGTTGGTTAAACTAGCAAACGTTAGCTTTATGTTATGCCATAAGTAGTTTGAAATGGCTAACAATATCAAGCTAATAGGCAAACTAGCTAACGTCCTATTAGGAGCTGCACAGCATGTTATGTTTTCATTCAGACATTCAGTGGAATTGTTTTCAAATCAGGATGTGACGAAATATTACAGACATCTTTACAGAGGGTCGCGTTCGCACGGGATTAATTTTACCTAAGGTAATTTCTCCGGACCGTTTTACGGAAGGTAAAAGTGTCTGTAAATGTCACCGACATCCTCCGTTATGTTTACTGACATGGCGCGTCCGGACGGGACTACATTACCTGGTAATTATTACTTTACCTGATGTCACCCCATAAAACTAATCCCGTCCGAATAGGCCTATAGACATACTTCTGTTCAGAAGTGTAGGGTCACTTCGAGATGTCCCCTTAAAAAAAACAAAAAACACTGGACATATCAAAGTGAACTCCCAAACGTTGCTATGGTGGTGTATTGTACACATCTGCATTACTTCTATCTATTGCACCTGACTAGTGTGGGTTTGCTTTTATTTGTCACACAACCGGAGTAGTTTGCATTAATTACTGTATATTCATGAACGGGGTCAATTGTAATGTATGCTTTCTTTCTCTTTTTCAGACACTTGACATTTACTGCGAAAGGTACCATCAGAGCACCTCTCCCTACCCTGCAGGATACCTATACCAGAAGAGTACAACAACGGCCCAAAAGTATTTCAAAAGACATTTCACGCTCTGACCACGGACTGTTTAAACCACTGAGGTCAAGCAGACGTCTCTGTTCCCACGTGGCAGACTGAGGGAACACCCACAAAACAGACTGGGGATGAGTTTCTTTACTCCGCATCCTGTACACACACAACTCCTTATACTACATTACATAGACTTGCCAGTTGCCATACTGCACTTACACACGCTGCGCGTTTAACCCCCTTATCTGTGTCAAATCAGATAAGGTTGTGGTTGTGTTCAAACCATGTCTACTGTTGTCTGTCAACATCCACTTCAGTCATACATTTGAAATGTCTTAAATAAATAACAAAAGTTAAAATTGTTTTATTGTCTGCAGTTAACTGAAATATTTTGGAATATGAGTTATTCTATTAATGATTGCTAATGTAAGTTCAATTGAATTCACAGTATTTAACTGACCTAGCTTCTACAGGGAAACAACCAATACTGTAAATACAACAAAAAATAAATAAATCTTAATTTAAAATCAATTGTTTTTCACTTTACAGCGAATACATAAAATACTGTAAATGAAAATGCGGTACCTTTACTGTAAAAAGTATTCACAGTAACTTACTGGCAACAATTGGCCAGTAAGTTACCGTAAATGGAAATACAGCACCTTTACTGTAAAAGGTTTTCACAGTAACTTACTGGCAACAATTGGCCAGTAAGTTACTGTAAATGGAAATACAGTGCCTTAACTGTAAAAGGTATTCACAGTAACTTACTGGCAACAATTGGCCAGTAAGTTACTGTAAATGGAAATACAGCACCTTTACTGTAAAAGGTTTTCACAGTAACTTACTGGCAACAATTGGCCAGTAAGTTACTGTAAATACGACTGAAATCACAGTATTTAATTGTTTTTCATTTTACAGTGAATATATAAATACTGTAAATGGAAATACAGTACCTTTACTGTAAAAGGTATTCACAGTAACTTACTGGCCAATTGTTGCCAGTAAGTTACTGTAAATTTTACAGTAAATTTTTTACAGTGTATGTAAATTTGTGGGGCTGAAAACGCCCCAGGAGCACTGCTAGATCGCCTAATACAAGGTCATAAATAAGCCTTGCAATGAAACAGTTTGTTTTTCCCGCCCACTCAGCAAGTTCATGAATATTCAAATGAGATGCGCGCTGATTGGTCTATTGGCCGATATGTCCTGAAAGTTGATTGGCTCAATCCACCGGTCTGAAGCTAGAGCAAAGTGAAACTACGTTTACTGCTGGTAAATAAAGCCAAAGTCTTTGATAAAGCTATCAACAATGGATTTAAATAAGGAATACAGCCGTACATGTATAAACCGAGTCAGAAGAAGGTTCTGACGAAGATGAAGTGCAGCAGATTCCCCAACAGAATGAATGTGTTAGATTGGTAAGTTTTATCAGTACATTTCTTAGTATAGTAACTCTCCAAAGTTAGCTGTAATGACGCTAGCATTACAACGTCTCTGCCATAGACCACATATCTAGATACTAGCATCGTAAGAGCAGTTTAACAAGAATTATTAATCGAAGGTATGCAAATGAGAGGGGGTGTATCTAAAGGGGGATGGGCGCCTATTACGTGTTATCTGAGCTCTGTTCAGATTGGAGCATTTCAACACGGCTGTTTCTATTTCCCAATTTGCATACGAAAGCAGGCGGGGGACGCGGTAAAGTCTTTGGTGTTGTCCTTTGGACACTGCTCGCAGCCTAAATTCAACAGGAACAAGGTGAATGTGGTTTTGAATTCTAGGACTCCTTTAAATATATTTATTTGATTTTATACATGAAATTGCTTATACCAGTACAGACTCATTAACCTTTATCAATTTACAGTCCTACTCAGGTTAGGTATTGACATTCTGTTACTCACAATTGTTACGTAAGGGATAATGGACGACACGCTGTGCGGTTATTCAAAGTTAATGCACGTTCTAGACGGTGATACGGCCCGACGCGAAGCCGTGCGTATATCGAAAGTTAATGCATACCTTATAGAACGCAGGACAACGGGGAATTCAACCGAGCAGTGGAATAATCACAATTATTCATACTCACATTCACCCATGTACAACGCACACTCCATACTCCATACACCTGGATGACACCAAACACCTCCACACATACCCACATAGACACACAAACACACATACTGTATACTCTCCCAAACACTTGGTCACACTAACACCCCTACAGTCATTCATACATTGTTCTCCATAAGGTTCTCCTGTGTGGTCTTTATAATTTGCCAAACGTTTGATTCATATACTGTATGTCTTGCCACTTTGTCCTCACACATTGTGTTTTCTAAGCAATAAGCCCCGAGAGGCCCGATGCAAAGCGTTAAAGGTGTATGTTTGTATTGGATTTTACAATGGCATCGAACGCGATTCAGCCAATCATAATCAAGGAACGAAACTATCAGTTTTAGAAATGTAAATAATGTTTCATCAATACCTTCCACACCTGCATGGATGTGTCCTGTGTGTCTTTCCAATGCTTTAAAATGTTTTTTTTATAACCCAAGAGGAAAAGATCTGCCATCATGTATAGGATACTTTAGATTATCTGTTCTCTGCATAATACATTGTGTAAACGTTAACTTGAATTCTGGGGAATTCCAGCGATTTTTAAAATATGTCTCTGTTTCTCAAGGTCACAGAGTACTGTCGACCACTGTAGTGGTCTGGCAGCTTTAACTGTTGGCTGCAGCAGCTCAAGTTAGGTAGAACAGATTGGTTTTATTTATTTGTACTGACAGTATTCAGTGACCTGGAGAAACAGAGACATATTTGAAAAATCACTGGAATTCCCCATTTCAGGCATTAGCACAGGTTTCATGACTCATTTGCAGCTTAGAAGAACATGCATTATACACTTACACATCTGCACCTGCTTTCTGTATTGTACATTTGATTGTTGATGCCTAAACATGGTATTTTTATTACAGGAACTGCAGATGTATACGACACCATCAAAGTAGATCATGTGACCCAACAGAGAGGTCAGAATCAGATGTGCGATGGAGAATATGAATATGAATAATATAAATATGACTGTCACTTTTTCTGATTTTTGTGATGAAGGTGGTATAGAATTAGTTTCACTGTATAATAATAATTCAGCATATTTCTATTAGTATGAATTCAGTCAGAGGAGAGCATTGGCCAAAATGAAATACTTGTTAAAATATCATACAAGTCGTTTTCTTTTCATGATGTATCATCTTCAGTGTGATATTAATGATTGTATATTGTATGTTATCACATTTTATTTTATGTTACACATCGTTTTTGTCTCTGTTCATATTTCAAGTCAAGTTGTGTGAGGTAAATGTAATACTTTGTTTTCCATACCATTATAACATGTGTAGCGTAAACATATTTGTATATATCTTTAGAAATATCTCTGCTTCATCATACACTTGGCCACAACTCCTTTATGGGACCAGAGAGGTTGTCTATAATTATCATGAAAATAAATATGCAAGTTTCATTTTTATATGTTGATATATTATTATTATTATTATTATTATTTTGGTTTGTTATATGCTATTTCTGTCATGTCCTGTGTATAGTATGGATGGTTTTCTTTCTCAACATTGTAATATGATATTTCTTGAATAGACACACTTTTTGTATTCCATTCTTAATTGGTAGGCCTAGTACTGTGGGACCGGGGCATCGATTTGGACAGCAGTTGTTCGTGGTTTCTAACTTATGTATTATATAAATTAATTCTATGTTATGCACTGATAAAAGTCTATCAAAGTCTTCAAACACTGCCATGACAAAAATACATTGTTTGAATCTGACCGATTTATCTGATATACTGTACTACAAATTACTTTGAGGAAAATGTAAATGAAAGGTCTTACAAAATGTAAAAACCTAATATGAAATGGTGGATGATGACATATTTCTGTGGCACACAATATCAATGCCAATTCCACTTCATATTTCTTTGGACTGAGGAGTCTGTGAGGACTGCTTTCTTAGTAAATAGTGTTGTGCAAATAAAGTTGACCAAAAGTGCTTTGTGCTTATGTTGTGCAAAACTGCAGTACATGACCAAAGTGCTTTGTGCAATTATTGTGCAAACATGGCTACTGGATGGTACATGATGGTATGCTTTGTGCAGATGTTATGCAAATAGCTTTATACTGTATTTTAAGGAAAAAGTGCTTAAAGGTACATTATGTAGGATTTTAAGTGTTTTAGTACCTCAAGTCAACGTCTTCATTCATAAATAGACCCTCTTTGGTGTAAAATAACATATGCCAATGATCTGACTCGTCCTGCTGGCCGAAGAATTACTTCCCGGCATTTACATTGAAAGGGACGTTCACAGGAAGTCTTCCATGTCTTTCCGGTGTATATAAAAATATGAACTGCCGAGAGGGACATAAAACACTACCGCTACCGCTAAACACTACCGCTAGGGAAAAACGCGTTTTTGCATTTCGCGTGCACAGAGAAGCAGCGTGAAGACGGTTAATACTTAACCTACAGACAAGCACTGCACTTAGTGACATAGTTCATGCCTTTAGAGCAATACAAGCATTAGCCTATACTGTCATGTCAAGTTGTTAGCTGCTGCTATGCTAATATTACGATAGTAAGCTAATGTAAAAACAATATAAGCATGACAACGTAAGTCACTATGTTGCTCGAGGAGTAATTACTCATACATGATCATACAAATTATTCAAAGAACTTTAGAATAGCTTACATCATCACTGGAAAGAAAACTCGATGAAGTGGTAAAAGACATCTTGAATGAATCTCGACCCATTCAACTTCCCGTAGTTCTAGCCATCTTGCAACGCACATTTAAAAACGCGTGGCGCTAGAGCGTGCATGCAAAATCAAATTTAACCACTAGATGGGAGCAAAAACTACATAGTGTACGTTTAAAGGTTACAGATATCCAGTCGTACTTTCTATCACTTTACAATTCAAAGTATAAGGCTGATTTTTCCATCCTTGAATCCTGACCTCTCTAAAGTTTACATCTGTAAGGCTTGGGAGACGACCACACAGCTGGATGTTCCTTTGTGGTCAGTTTACCTGTTTACATTTGACTGTCTCCACTGCCTCGAGACCGCCATATGGCCAGGGCTCCCAGCCCCCATGCCAGGCACATCACTACTTCCCCTTTCCATTCCTCTGATGAACTAATGTTGAAAACTGAAATGTATCTGTTTCATGACAAATGATAATATGTTTGGTATCATTTTTAATGTCCCAGTCCCAGAAGTAAGAGGGTCTCAGTTGTACAACTGTAAAATAAGTGTAAATATGTTTTCCTGTTCTAGGCGAAAATGGTCTGTGTTCATACCATTGCCCTTTGTAGTGATAATAAGATACCTTGTGGAGGCCAAGGTCCTTTCGTAGCTATAGCGTTTATATGTTAATTTCTAGTGTGGAACTTCACAAGAAACACCCCTGTTTTGTGTGGATAGAGAACAAGTTACTCAAGAGAGATTCTGCCTATCGGAACTCCTAGGTATAGGTAAGGAGAGATTTCTGCTTAGTAGTTTTCTGCCTATCTGAACTCCATAGCTGAAGTATGAGAAAAAGAATGGAATCAACTGCGCCTGTGTTCTCTCGGGACGATGAAAATCTTATTTGCCGCCAGGTAACGTCATCAAAGAGAAGAGAGAGTCGTTCGTACAAACTAACACAATATTTTATTTTCGGTTTACGAAAAAATAAAGTCATGACCTCTCCTGGTATGGGATTCAAACTCATAATCCCGACATTGGTATCTTACTCACTAGCCCATTACCCTACGGTTTACGATATCACTAGCTGAGAGGAGACTACTATTACTTCAATGACTTTACGTTGTGGTTGCTAGGTAGCAGTAAACAAACTAAAAGATTGTAATTATTGATTTTGCTTACAAATGGACGGTTCTACCCTTTCACCGAACAAAGTTTATGGGAATTTAGCACCATGTTTCCATCAAAAAGATTTGTTTAAAAAAAAATCTTAACTTGTTAGATTTAGAGATTTAGGACTTCAGTAAGACATCTCTTGCCATCAGTGTATGCTTCGGCAACGAGGACGTGCATCACTTCTATGCATCATTGCTTTCACGATTGTGAATGTTTTATTTGGATTAAATGTGCATGTCGAGGGGCGGGTGTCCATTGAGCGCACGAGGGAGAGGGAGAGCAAGAGAAAGCAGGCAAAGGAGAGGGGGGCTACTTCTATACTGTTAAATACTGGTAAAGTTGCACGCATGATGTCTACAATGAAAACCTGTGAAAGAAAGCAGCCGAGCAGCGTCAGGTGCACCAGTGCGACCTACAATTTTTTCAGGCGTTAAAATATCAAGGTGAAAATGATCATAGCTTGCGTGGTATAGACTCAGCTCCCGACCGAATTTTGAGAATAGATTAACGCCGCATGTTAACGCCGATAACGGCCCACCACTAGATATTACTTTCGTGCTGTTTGTAACTTAAACATGCTAACCTTCTACAAACATGTACAAACTAACTTGCCTTTTCTTGTCATGGGATTAATAATCTATGCATCTCATGTTTTATCAGATCTCCCTACGTGATGATGGCAGTATTCTTGCCACTTCCTGTGGATGTTCGGTGGGGGATGTCAAATGCAGCCATGCTGCAGCCCTTGCCAAAGCCTGCCTCTGCCAAAGTTACTCAGCCCGTGGCAGAGCTGTATCCGCAGCTGGAGGACACATACAACCCCCTTACCAGAGAGGTGACCAAGGAGGATGTGGATCGGTTTCGGGAAGCGCTTAAGGGCACTCAATGTGGGATGGCATGGCTGTTGTCACCAGAGCCACAATCTCTGCATCAGGGCATGCCCACTGTCCTTCAGTTGGTGGAAGAGCACAGAGGCAGGGGACAAGAGGTAATCCTCGCTTCCTTGGAGCTCTCTGAGGACAAATGCCTAGCCATCGAGTTGTCCACAGTGGGACAACGAACGAATCCCCAGTAGCAGCAGCACAGGCTGGGGCGTTTGACCGCAAGCAAGCCTTGTGTGCCTCTGCGTGCCAAAGCCAGGCCCGGCCTTAGTCAAGGATTGGGAGTCAATTCTCACAAAGTATGGTGACATTATGGAGGCGTTCCTGGTGGCGTATCCAAGCAAGGAGGAGGCGGAGAAGATCAAAAAAGATTTCCCTCATTCTCCGGGAATGATTAATAAAAACATAGTGGTGACAAAATTAAGAACTATTCGAGCCAAGTACCGGGAAGGCGTAGAAGTGGGCATGGGCGAGTATTAATGATGTACTCTGAGCTAGGTCAGCAAATATGGGGAGGCTCGCTGGCAACTACCTCAGTACCGGCAGGTATTGAATCAGCCGAGGTAAACGTGACTGATGTGGAGAACACGGGCACCTCAGACACCGAGGAGACTGACACTGGTCTGGACACTCCAGTGAACCATCGCCGGGAGTTTCTGCAGGTAGGCTAGAGCTACTTTCTAAATGTAAGTGGGGGCAGAGGCAGAGCCACTCGCGGTCACGGTATCAATAGGAGAGGGGTGCGTGGGAGAGGCAACAGGGGATGGCAGAACAGGGCTTGCAATGATAATGATGGCTGTGTTTTCTGGAGAGATGAGGAAGTGTATGAAGAGTGGATAAAGCCCTTTGATGAGCAAGCTGGATATCGTGGTGACACAGAGCTTAGCAATGAATGCCTATAGCGTTTTTGTTCCTCTTTCTGTCTGATGATTTTAGGAATCACATTACAGTGGAGACAAATAGATATGCTCATCAGTACATAGCCTCTCATGAACTGATGCCAATTTCCCGTTTTCATGAATGGTATGATATCACTGTATCTGAAATGAAAGCCTTCCTAGCACTCCATTTGAGCATGGGGTTGGTAAATAAATCTGAGATTGAGGACTATTGGGCAGAATTGCTGATCAGAGGATGAAAACCTACCTCTTTCCACATACAAGTAGGTCAAAGAAATGACACAATCGCATTGTGAACGCCATCCTCAGCATAAGCATGGTCAATGCTCATATAATTTACTGCAGCATGACCGCCGGTCCACGCAAGTCACTGAAGGCCTTTGTGCAGGATGTAATCACTTCTCTGCTTGAGGGCAGAGAGAAAACAAAATACGGGGAAGGCCTTCAGCAGAGGGGGGGAGAAAGGCCACAGAGGCTTACAGGGCGCCACTGGCTCCATGCTGCTGACGATCGTCCAGACTGTGCCGTTTGCTCTGATCGTAGACGCCCTAAAGGTCGTCGTCAGACACAGTACAGGTGCAAACAGTGTGTGCTGTGCCATGCAACGAGAGGTTCCACACTCCGACAAACTACAAATCATCTGGATCTGTCATCTGGATAGATAGACACACATACTCTGTACATAAATTACCAGCTTTCTGTTCATGTGTGTGTGCTACTATATGGCACAGTAGTCACAATTACTTAAATAAAAAAAAATATTTATAAAATAAATATTTCAGTAAGTATAACCCCCCCCCACCCCCCAAAAAAACAACAACAACAACAAACAAAAAACCTGTTTTGCAGTTTGGCAATATGGGCATCTCAATATTGCTCATAAGGCCTATTCAGACGGGATTCGTTTTATGGGGGGACAGAGTTATGCAGGTTTATCCTATGACCTCTGTATTATAAATGTCCAATTCGGACGGGACTAGACATCTCTGTCATTTTACCTGACATGGGAGGAGTAACTACGTTTACGTTCTGCCGTCACATCTTCGTCTCCGTGCACGTGATACTTTGCGTCAGGTATGTGTATCGTATAAAATCCTCGCCAATAGTTATGTGTGTCTGTAGACATATTTTGATGTCGTAAAAATGTTTTGTGCACATGCAAAAATATTTTGTAGTTGTAATTTTTTTTTTGTGCATGTAAAAATTATTCGTATATCTGCAAATCCGTTTTGTCACTGTGTGGAAAAAAGTTTTGTGGGTTGGCAAACGGTTTTTGCACGCACAGATTTTCCCTTTGCAAGTGCGTATCTGTTTTCTACAGACACGAAACAGATCTCCGGGTACGAAACGAATTTACAAGAGTGCAAAACTTTTTTACCAATCGCCAAAAGTCACGTGCAATCGCCTAAAGTCATGTGACCTAAACAGCCAATCCCAGCACCGCTTACTGAACGCCTCACTTGCTTAATTCTCACAACACTCAAAGCTACGGTGTTCAGCTCTCTGTCAAGTTGGCTGCTCCTCCACCTTAATGGTAAGCAGGCATTTCTTTATCTAACGTTAATGTCTTATTGTGAAATTGTACTAAATTAAATTCTGGCATGTTTACAGTCTATGTGCATCGTGCTGTCTAACTTACAAGCTCATTTTGTGCTTGTTGGGCCAACGTATGATAAGTAACATTATGCTAGCTAGCTAGGCTACTTGCTGTTGTCAAATCAATGTTCTAAGTTAGTTATGGCTGTTCATCATGCTAGGTTAACGTTACAGTATATGTCTCATTTATAATTAGGCTTGCCTTGGTTATCAGTAAGTTACACTTTCTTATGTGTATAATTTACAGTTTCACTTATAAGTAGCCTTCCGTATCAGTTGAACATATTGATCTAACTATCATCTTTTTCCTTCTGATTCTGATAGGTGTCGAGTGGTCTGTGGATGCTATGCTGAATGGATGGCAGTGAAGCACAGCACACGTGAATTTCTAAACTAACAAGAGTCAATAAATGCACTTTCAAACGGATGAGACGTTGTCAATGGTTATTTGAGCAAGCTTGGGTAACCTTAACCAGGCAGCTAGCCATAGCCAATGTGTAGCCTAATTTATCCTGTCTGTAGATAAAGCAGGATATGTTTTTCCCAATATTTTACCAAATGAATAAATAAATGTTGAAGCGACGGAGACGGAGATGTTTGGCGAGTTTCGCCATTGACATTTCAAAGAACAGTCGCCAATTAGCTGACTCCAGTGTGAACACTCGGGAGGAGCCGCCTAAAAGCCTGTGGTAGGTTTAATTTCTCCCTTTGCCCTGTACAAGAAACAGACAAATTTGTTCCGTCCTTGCTAGGAATATCCTTAGCTAGCTAGATTAAAACTGTTAACGTTACTAGTGCTCATGCAATACAATGTTTATAGATAATGATGCACTGTAGCCTGCTAAAACTATCCATGAGACTTGCACATAGGACTTGCATGATCACATCTGTTGACTTTCCACGTCAAACGAAGCGAGCCGATTGGCTGACTGGCTGTTCAGTAAGCAGTGTTGTGATTGGCTGTTTAGGTCACATGACTTTTGGCGATTGGTAAAAACGTTTTGCACTCTTGTAAATTCGTTTCGTACCCGCAGATAGGTTTTGTGTCTGTAGAAAACAGATTCGCACTTGCAAATGGAAAATCTGAGCGTGCAAAAACTGCTTGCAAACTCACAAAACTTTTTTCCACACAGTGACAAAACGGATTTGCAGATGTACGAATATTTTTTACATGCACAAAAAAAAATTACAACTACAAAATATTTTTGCATGTGCACTAAACATTTTTACGACCTCAAAATATGTCTACAGACACAAAACTATTGGCGAGGATTTTATACCATATACATGCGGCATTTTCAGATTTGAAAGACTACACAAGTTGGTTAAACTAGCAAACGTTAGCTTTATGTTATGCCATAAGTAGTTTGAAATGGCTAACAATATCAAGCTTTTAGGCAAACTAGCTAACGTCCTATTAGGAGCTGCACAGCATGTTATGTTTTCAAATCAGGATGTGACGAAATATTACAGACATCTTTACAGAGGGTCACGTTCGCAACGTTTTACGGAAGGTAAAAGTGTCTGTAAATGTCACCGACATACTCCATTATGTTTACTGACATTGCGCGTCCGGACGGGACTACATTACCTAGTAATTATTACTTAACCTGACGTCACCCCATAAAAAATCCCGTCCGAATAGGCCTAAAGACTACACAAGTTGGTTAAACTAGCAAACGTTAGCTTTATGTTATGCCACAAGTAGTTTGAAATGGCATAACATAAATGAAGATTGGTCATTGGCCTAAAATACCCTGTAGCTGTTTCAAAGTCAGCGTAAATTACAGACTCGAGTGACCTATATGCTTAATTCAATCACAGCTGTTACCTGTCAAACTAGCAATTTCAAAAAAAGTTAAACTTATGAACATGGTTGCAATATAGATGTATACGACTGTATACAGCACAAAATAAGACTGTCGTTATTTTAAAATCAACTATTGAAGACAAAATACTTACATTTGTGGGACTCCCTCGGTGCTTTGGCCGCCATTGTTGCCGGCTTCGTCGTGTGTTGTGGGTTCCACTTGGTTTCAAGTGAGCCCGCATACTTGCTTGGTTTTAAGGGGTATCTAACCCTTAACCTTACCCCTCCCCCTCGATCAAAATGAGAATTGAGATGGCCCTTGATCTCACATGAACGCGCAACACCAAGGGGAAGGGGAAGGGGCAAGATAGAGTATTGGGATTGAGCCTTGGTCTTGTGACTACTCGTGTAGGGAAAACATGGAGGTGTTTGGTCGCTTCTAACTTAATCTCTGTTTGGATCCTAATGAATGACCTGGGCTAGCTAAGTGCTATCAAAGTTGCGCCGCGCACCAGAGCCAGTGAGTGCACGCATTGAAACATGCAAAACTGGACACAGAAACAAGAATGGACACTGGAGATTCATATCAAAATGAAGGAACAACAGTTGTTGACTCAACAGCACATTGTATCATTTCAGAAGGTAAATGACAAACTGCGCCAAAGGATGAGTAAACTGGAGATGGAAAACTGGAGACAGAAGCAACAAATGGACACTTGGAGGGCAAGAGAACTCCAAGAGAGAAATGGCTAAATAGCAAAATGAAGGAGCTGGAAATTAACAGCAAAATTAAGGAACAGCTACTGCAGTGTCAACAGCAGATTGAGTCGTTGAAGACGAATGAGACATTCCTTCAAAAGATGAGAGAACCGGAGACAGACAAATGGACAAAAAGGAAATGGAGACTTGGAAGGCAATGGAACGCCAGGAGAGCGGGCTGGACGCCAAAGTTCAAAACAACTTGCTGAAAGACGAGCTGAATATGCATGATGACAGACAGAAAAATGTCAGACAGACAGATGAAAAGTGGCAGAGCCTTGTCAGTGAGACAGACAAAAACAGTGACGAGCAAAGCAAAGCCATGGAGACGGAGGAAGAAAAAACGGTCAGCTTTTGGCCATGAACTCATCACTCCCATGAATAATCTTACAAATGTTCATTTTTAAAGGTAAACTATGCACATGTTTTTAGCTTAATTTGCCTCAACCAATCAGCTTCGGAGTCATTGGGATGGTTATTTGACTTATTTCGGGTTGAATGACGGCTGTCTCGCTTCCCCCTTGCGCCTCTGCGCGGAAAAACCATGCATGCAAGTTTTGTGCCACCGGTACGGCACTGCTCTTAAAGGGATATTCCGCCCAAAGCCATCGATATCTCAAAGTTGCGACAGCCATTGACTTCCATGTTAAAGCCAGATTAGAGCGGTCACGTGGTTAGTGGGTAGACTCAGTAGTTCCCTCGGTCCCTGGTTTACTACGAGATTGACAGCAGCGATCGCATTAATATTTACGGTAAATACTCGATGAAAATTACTATAAACTGCATTTCCACATACATATATTACTCAATGAAAATGCATTATTATACACACGACTATAAATCATGTAGAAAAGTCTTATTAGATATTCATTCATTCTCAATGGAATAGTTCCCGGATGTGCCGCCATTGTTTGTACACGGGAGTCAATGGTAGGTGTTGCAACTTTGAGATATCGATGGCTTTGATTCCGCCATTTTTGGAAATACGCTCATTTTCCACCTCCCCTCGAGCAAAACAATCGAGATTTACCTTGTTCCCGTTCATCCAGCCATTCTGTGAGTCTGGCGATACAACTTTTAGCTTCAGCCTAGCATAGATCATTGAATCGGATTAGACCATTAGCTTCTCGCCTGCTAGCATCATGTTTAAAAGTGACTAAGATTTCTGGTCATTTTCCCATTTAAAACGTGTCTCCTCTCAAGTTAGAAAGTGCAATAAGACCAACTGAAAATGAAACCTGGCGTTTTTCCATGCCGATTTAACATGGAACTACACTGTCATCTGGCGTAATAATCAAGGCAACTTGCAAACGTACCATAGGCGCAGTGATATCGTACGCAGCATCTGAAAATAGTCCCCATAGACAACAAGCAAGTAGTGCCAGTAGTTTGCAAGTTGCCTTGATTATTACGCCAGATGAGAGTGTAGTTCCACGTCAAATCAGCCTAGAAAAACGCCAGGTTTCATTTTCAGTTGGTCTTATTGCACTTGACTCTAACTTGAGGAGACACGTTTTAAATGGGAAAATTACAAGAAATCTTGCTAGCAGGCAAGAAGCTAATGGTCTAATCCGATTTAATGATCTATGCTAGGCTGAAGCTAAAAGTTGTATCGCCAGACTCACAGAATGGCTGGATGAACGGGAACAAGGTAAATATCGATTGTTTCGCTCAAGGGGAGGTGGAAAATGAGCGTATTTCCAAAAATGGCGGAATATCCCTTTAAAGGAATAGTTTGAAATTTTGGACATAGGACCTTATTTCTAACTTAGTCGGGGTGATATAGGTCGGTGAAGACCATTTTCAGTGAATTTCTGCCCTTCCTTGAGTTGCAGCGTTCATCTCGTGCTAACCTAGGTGCCGAGATAACACAAGTCAACGGTAACATCCAGCCTGCCACTGAAAACACTCCACAGAACACCCGAAACAAATAAATGATAACGTCAGACTATCAATGCACATGCCTGTGTTGATAGAACAATGTTAGAAATAAAACTAACCTTGCATCGCATTGCAATAGCCTACTTTGTTCCCTGTATGGCAGTGGCGGATTGATATTGAGAAACTAGTCCCTCAAAATGTAATAAATAATTGAGTTGCAATGTTAGTTTTATTTCTAAAATTATTCTATCAACACGGACACGTGTATCAATAGTCTGACGTTTTAATTGACTTGTCTTGGGTGTGCGGTGGAGTGAGTAAGACTGTTGTTGATGTCAGACTGATGTTACCGTAGAAATGCGTTAGCTAAAGCCTACCTTACATTGCCAGACTTTGCAAAGATTTGGAAAAGATTTTTGAAAGACTACAGTCTCAGAACCTCTCACATCTAAAGACAATTCATTGAGTTTTTAGTCACAGACTAGTCACAGGCCAGTCTCAGATTAGGATTTTGCAAAGACTGTGGTCACTATTTACAAGACTGCTGCTAGATTCCTTCAAATTATTTCCATCGTGCACTAGGCTATACGTCATCATCAACAGGAACTCACATGATAGGCTACTCATATCAAAGTCATTTCTTCGCGTTTCTGCAGCATTGTTTGATAGTGTGACATCACTAACAGATATAGAGTTGTTCTGTCACGTAGAATAGCCGACTAATAAATTATAAGAAATGAAATAACAAATAATCATACAGGCTACAGCTGTCGCCTATTTTGCCCCTTCCGTTTTCGTGTTTGTCGACCGAGGTCACTATTGGTTTTTAATGTTCACGTCACTATTTGCATGAGCCACGACTGAAAAGACTTACGATAATATCAAACATGTTTGATATTGTCGTAACGGCAAAACTAGAAAAAGACTGACTCCGAAGGACTTAAAACCGCTAAGATTGGCACCTTACACTTAACGATTTAGATGACGGGAGCGCGCCGAGATTCTAGTACAACTGGCAAGATTTGCGCCCGATTTTGGAAAAGTAGTCGGCGACTGTTAAAACAGACCAAAATCGTGCAATGTAAGCCAGCCTTAAGAACCAGCGTTAGCAAATGGGGACGCTGCAACTGAAGGAAGGGGTTAAACGCGATAAAAACGGTTACGCTGTAGACCTTTTCTTTGACTCTAATGTATGGAACCTACTTTCAGTTTGTGAATAATAATGGTTACAACATCCTTGGCAGTCTGAGTGCAATGTGTGATGTGAAACCTTGGAGGCCACTCTTGGCGTTAAAGCCTATTTCTCAGTTTTACACACTATTATTTTCTGTTAGCTAGACAAACACTAGTACAGTAACCATTGTCTATGAAGGACTGGGTTAAAGGAAAATTCAGGCATTTTTGGAAATAAGCTAATTTTCCTCCTCCCCTCGAGCAAAACAATCAATATTTACCTTTTCCCGTTCATCCAGCCATTCTGAGAGTCTGGCGATACAACTTTTAGCTTCAGCCTAGCATAGATCATAGAATTGGATTAGACCATTAGCATCTCGCCTGCTAGCATCATGCTTAAAAGTGACTAAGATTTTCGGTAATTTTCCCATTTAAAACGTGTCTCTTCTGAAGTTAGAAAGTGCAATAAGACCAACTAAAAATGAAACCTACCGTTTTTCTAGGATGATTTGACAGAACTACAGGGCTGCCAAGTCTCACGCTTTGAGCGTGACAGTCACGCAATTTGACCCATTCTCACACCACATGCCATACTTGACATTTCTCACGCAAAATATTTCCACATTCAGTGCACTATATATTTTTTTTCATGATGATAAACTTTGGTCATTGCCTTGCCGTAGTTCAAGCTCTGATTGACAGACAGCAATAACCAATCCATCAGTCCTTTGTGCCTAAATCTCACCAACCACGGAAGACATCACACAATATAAACAAATCAGAAGCAATGGGCGGGTCTTGGTGCCTCTAACTTATCTCTCAAACACAACAGCACCGACTCCCGACAATTAGATTTAAAACGTTCTCCTGCTTGCTACATTTTGTTCACTGTTGATTAGCTGTTTCTCCTTGATTTTCCAAGTCGTTAAGGCTGCTAAGTCTATCATTGTCCTATACTTGTTGCAGAGCTGTGTAACATGTATTTGCCTCTTTCTTGATAAGTTCACACTTGAAAAATCGACTCTAATCGGAGCTGCCAAATGTCACGCTTTGAGTGTGACAGTCCAAAAAATTTTCATGAACTCACGCTTGCCATTTTCTGAAACTTGGCAGCCCTGGAACTACACTCTGCTCTGACGATCAAGGTAAGTTGAAAACGTACCATGGGCGTAGTGATCAGGGTTGCCAATTCCGCTTATTATAAGCGACTTTGGGCTTGCTTTTTTGTGAAGTCGCTTGGAAAAATCAGAAATTGCTGGTTTTTGGGCTTGTTTTTTCGAGTTGTGACTTGTTTATAATTTGCTCCGTATACCGCCTCCCTTTGCCCTCATACAATATTATTGCACCACATACACACAATTCCTATTCACCACGCACAAACACAAGCGTACACGTAGCTCTGACAACGATCAAGGGATCTCGTAACAGCCTTTTTAATAACTCACGGACGACCTGTCTCTGTCATTGGCCATTTCAGAAGCCTTCAGTCGCATGTTTTGGGCTTGTTTTCAGGGTCCAGGTAGCTTGTTTTCCTAGTAAAGCCTGGCAACACTGCCCATGGTACGGCCTTGTTGCACTGTAAAGTGGAATTAATCCAGTGAACTGTCACTCCCATAAAACTTTTATTATTCATCGTCCAGATGTCAGCAGTTGTGGAAACAAACTCTACATCTCCGAGTGAAGCCTTCAAATTAATCTCCATTTATTTATAATTATGTCGTATTCTCTCTGAAGGTATCCTGCAAATGACTGTCTCAGCGGCAGTTTAACACCACTTTTGGTCGGTATTTTTTCAACAATGTGTCAACAATGTTTTAAGTCTATTTCCACCTGTTTAGGAGGAAAGGGGCCCTCGGAGGTTGCTGCAGCGGTCATGTCGGGATCTGGGGGTGTCTCGACAAGTTTCACATTCCTGTGCCGGCCTGCTAGGTGCTTGGTCAGATTTGAGGTGGAATTTTTCGGCGTAGACAAAATTTTTCTTCCCACGCAGAATATACAACGGATGCTAATGTTTTTTATCTAAATCTTTTATCGAGTTAAACTCAAATGTCTGAACTTCCATGAATTAAATGCTCCGTGTTCATGCTCTCTCCCGCACTCCATATCTCCATCTTACACACGTATGTCTGTTGTTTACATCTACGTCGCACTGCTATACGTCATTGTCACGAGACGGTCTCACAAAGCAAAATACCAAATTCTCTTACCAAAAAATCACGGTTTAGTAGCGCAGACTGCTTGCAAAAATTGTAAAAATTGTTTTTGCTATTGTAATCCCTTGCTTTACTCGTTACTTTAAAAAGAGTAATTGGATTACCATTACTGCCCATCACTGATGACCACTTTTGAAACTAGACTGCATAGGGTCTAGTAGGTTACTCTGATAAAGGAAGTCACACAATTGCTTAAAGACCACGTTCTCCAAAACCTTTGTCAAGAAAGGAAGAAGGGAGACAGGTCTGTAATTCTTCACAGTTGAATTAAGTGTACTTTTCTTTGGCAAAGGCGTAATCCTAGCCTGTTTAAAAGAAGAAGGAACTATTCTAGAACTGAGTTAAGTATTAAACACGTATGACTGCTGGTATAATAGTGGGTGCGATAGATTAGGGAACCTAAGTCTCCGCCCCTTCCGTTCGGTCCACTGGACCTTAAGCCTACCTTACATTGACAGACTTTGCAAAGATTTGGAAAAGATTTTTGAAAGACTACAGTCTCAGACCCTCTCACATCTAAAGACAATTCATTGAGTTTTTAGTCACAGTCTAGTCACAAGCCAGTCTCAGATTAGGATTTTGCAAAGACTGTGGGTCACTATTTACAAGACTGCTGCTAGATTCCTTCAAATTATTTCAATCGTGCAATAGGCTACACGTCATCATTAACAGGAACTCACATGATAGCCTACTCATATCAAAGTAATTTTTTCGCGTTTCTGCAGCATTGTTTGATGTGTGACATCACTAACAGATAGAGTTGTTCTGTCTCGTAGAATAGCCGACTAATAAATTATAAGAAATGAAATAACAAATAATCATATAGGCTACAGCTGTCGCCTATTTTGCCCCTTCCTGTTTTCGTGTTCGCGAGAGGTTACTATTGGTTTTTAATGTTCACGTCACTATTTGCATGAGCCACGACTGAAAAGACTTCCGATAATATCAAAAATGTTTGATATTGTCGTAACGGCAAAACTAGAAAAAGACTGCCTCCGACGGACTTAAAACTGCTAAGATTGGCACCTTACACTAAACGATTTAGATGACGGGAGCGCGCTGCGATTCTAGTACAGCTCCCAACCCAGAGGAAAAAATTGTTTCTCATTTGTATCTCTTCTGTTGCTCAGGAGCCAAAATTGAGATTCTCATTTAAGGATTATTTTAGGATCATTGAAGTATCATTTTTGTCTCAGTTCTTTCTCCTAAAATGGCCTTAGGAGAAATAGGTGAGACATATATTAATGAGACAAGAAGGAGCCACAAAAGAGATATTCGTTTGAGACACAGGAGAAATAGGGGAGACCTAGTGGAGATCTCCTATATGTTTGAGTATAGTCTCATTTATAACTTGTTTCTCCTTTGGAGAAATAGGGGAGACCTAGTGGAGATCTCCGATATGTTTGAGTGTAGTCTCATTTATAACTTGTTTCTCCTTTGGAGAAATAATAGAGCAAATGAGGAGACATTGCTATGAGACACTATTGAGAAGGAGGAGTTACAATTGAGAAATCAGTTTGGGGATCAGAAAAATAGACCATTCCGTAGCATTTAAAACTTTTATTTCATGAACTATATACTACATTGACACTTTGACACTTGAAGGTGCAGACATTACAAAAAGCAATCATAAACATTTAACTAATAAATAATGACATACAGTCAAGCCCAAATGTATTGGAACACAAGCTAAAGTTGACAATATAAAATCATCTTTTGGAAATTGCTCTTAATGCTTTAAATGGAAAAAATGAGGAAATATTCAACCTTTAAGGACATACATTTTCTTTGTGAATTAATAATGTATCGTAAATAAATAAATTGTTCCTTAAAATACAGGGGATATAAGTATTGGAATGCCTATGTTAAAGTGTAAGTTTGGCGGAAATTGAAAATAAAGCTATTTTCTGAATGAAAATACATCAACTAAGCCGTGGAGGAAGTAATTTTCGCTCATCACGCAGTACAGAGCTAGCACGGGCAGGACCGACAGCCCAAAATCGCAAACAGTGGGTGTGGATGGGGATTGGAGCCACACGCTTTCAAAATCGCATTTTTAAACCACTAACAGTGCTCAAACCAGCGCCAAACCTCATCAGTAGCTTGCTCTAGGTGTCTACACATAAAACGAAGCACCAATCAGTCTGTAAACTTTGGAATAGTCAGTATACACGTAGAATCAATTCGAGACCGCAACACCCCATATGAAGCACAGACATGTCTCGCGAGATCTCACACGAGAGGTCGTGGACTTTCCTTCGTGAGGAGCTGGAAGGGGTTATATTCATAACAGTCTTCTTTTATAAACGTCGGGTTCATGAGCCAAGTTGTTGGTGCTTCGTTTTATGTGTAGACACCTAGAGCAAGCTTCTGACGAGGTTTGGCGCTGTTTTGAGCAATGTTAGTGGTTTAAAAATGTGATTTTGACTACCTGTAGGAATAGGTCCCGTGCTTCCGTGTGAGATCTCGCGAGACATTTCTGTGCTTCCGATGGAATTGCGGTCTCGAATTGATTCTACGTGTATACTGACTATTCCAAAGTTTACAGACTGTTTGGTGCTTCGTTTTATGTGTAGACACCTAGAGCAAGCTACTGATGAGGTTTGGCGCTGTTTTGAGCAATGTTAGTGGTTTAAAAATGCGATTTTGAAAGCGTGTGGCTCCAATCCCCATCCACACCCACTGTTTGCAATTTTGGGCTGTCGTTCCTGCCCGTGCTAGCTCTGTACTGCGTGATGAGCGAAAATTACTTCCTCCACGGCTTAGTTGATGTATTTTCATTCAGAAAATAGCTTTATTTTCAATTTCCGCCAAACTTACGCTTTAACCTATGTGTTAAATTTCCATAGTGGTTAGCAGATTTGTATTTGTTTTATTTTTAAAATGCCAGTTATTTCATGTATCCAGGACACTATGTCCCCTTGGACTCTGGAATTAAAAATCACCCCACATCAACACACACCCTTCACCATACCAAGAGATTGGCATGGTTTTATTTCAGTTAGCCTATTAGCTGGTTTGAATTGCATTGAGCTCAATGAGAATGAAACCAGCCAATAGGCTAACTGAAATAAATAAACTGCATGGCTCCCATGGGCCATCGTCTCCTTGTTCCCTGAGAGACCTTAGAATCAAAATTATTTAAAGGAACACTTCACCGTTTTTTTTAAATTAAACGATATTACTCCCTTAATTAAGATGAGTTGATACATACCTCTCACGTTTCAATGCGTGCACTCACTGGCTCTGGCGCGCGGTGCATCTTTGATAGCATTTAGCTAGCCCAATGCATTCATTAGGATCCAAACAGAGATGAAGTTAGAAGCGACAAAACACCTCCATGTTTTCCCTATCAAAATACAGTTACACGAGTAGTCACACGACCAAGTATGGTGAGACAAAATAAAACGTGGTGCATTTGTAAGCAGGTAAGAGGGATAACTACATGTATATTGTGTGGCGCAATAATGTCCTGCACTTTCAGTTTCACTTTGGAGTGAGGATATTACTGCGCAGAGTCTAAGTGCTCCCAATGTTATTGCGCCACACAATATAGTTATCCCTCTAACCTGCTTACAAATGCACCACGTTTTATTTCGTCTCACCATACTTGGTTGTATGACTACTCGTGTAACTGTATTTTAATAGGGAAAACATGGAGGTGTTTGGTCGCTTCTAACTTTATCTCTGTTTGGATCCTAATGAATGCATTGGGCTAGCTTAGTGCTATTAAAGTTGCGCCGCGCGCCAGAGCCAGTGAGTGCACGCATTGAAACGTGAGAGGTATGTATCAACTCGTCTTAGTTAAGGGAATAATGTAGTTTAATATGAAAAAACGGTTAAGTGTTCCTTTAATCCCAATGTAGGTAAAACCAAATGAGAATTTGTTCCATCATTATTGTAAAGATACTGTATGCATGGCAATCTAAACATCAAATCAAAACAACACACCTGTCTATATTGACTGTCTGCAGGCAAACTTGAGGCAACATCCTCATGTGTTCAAGATCGAAACTGATGTTTCAGGGGTGGAGCGATGGAGCAGCATATTGAGAAAAGACTCCTTGTTTCCTTTCTGTTTTAGCCATGTGGGAACAGAGACGTCTGCTTGACCTCAGTGGTTTAAGCAGTCCATGGTCAGGGTGTGAAATGTCTTTTGGAAATAGTTTTGGGCCGTTGTTGTACTTTTCTGGTATAGATATCCTGCAGGGTAGGGAGAGGTGCTCTGATGGTACCTTTCGCAGTAAATGTCAAGTGTCTGTGAAAGAGAAAGGAAGCATACATTACAATTGACCCTGTCCATGAATATAATCAATGCAAACTACTCTGCTTGTGTGTGACACATAAAAGCAAACCCACACAAGCAGTAAGGCACAATAGTTATAAGTAATGCAGATGTGAACAACATATTGTATTAGAAAGTTTGGGAGTGCACTTAGATATGTTCGGTATTTATTTAGTAAGGGATAACGGCCGACGAGGTGACCGGTTCGATGGAAATAATGGCTAGGTGGAGGTCTAGAAGTTACCTCCGCCGTGCCATTATTTCCATCGAACCGGTCGACCTCGAAGGCCGTTATCCCGCTTATCTCCCGTTTGTATTCATAACCTGTATATTTAGAACATAGTTTTATTCCACCGTTGCGTCCGTTAACATCGCTGAAACTGTCTTGACTGTGGGACTACTTTCCGCCACATTATCAACTTTCTACTTGAAGGACAAAACTGCCGTTACTAGTTCTAAATGGATGGTTGCTATGGCCAAAAGCCAGTCGTTAGTTCTAAATGGCTGGTTGCTACGGCCAAAAGCCAGTCGTTAGTTCTATCTCTCTCGTTGTCAAGCGGGCATTTCCCAGGATTCTGATTAACTTTAAAAGATCGCTACTTTTATAGCCTACATGGCATCCAACTAGCTACAATACACCTCCGTCATATGCTACAATGTTACTATGGTTCTGCACGTCTGTATTTCAGCTTGGATGCAACGTGACAGTTCATTTAAACTTCGCAACGAGTTTGGCGAATTAATATTCAAGTGTGATACGGGAACTACTTCGAAGGTAGCAGGTTATACGAAGTTAATGGCCACCCCATCAGCCAATCAGAGAAGAGAATTCCATTGTTGAGGGAGATAATTTAGTTTAATAGAGAGGCCATTTGAAAGTGACCCTACACTTCTGCGCAGTAGTATGTCTGTGTGTGTGTTATCATACCTAATCGTAGCTTTGCCTGCAGATCATCCCCCATGAGTCTTGCAATAGCAGCCACTGGCTCCAGGCTGGGGCTTCTGGATGGCACCTTTAAAAAAAAAGAATAATAAAAAAAAAGATTGCCTTACAACTAGTTATTGTTGATTAATCTGTAAAATCATAGAATTAAAAAAAATAAGCAAGGCAAGTCTATGAGATGTACAAATATAAACGATAATTACCTTATGGAGGCACCCTTGCCACAATCACCATCCATATTAATTATTGATATCAGTTTATTTCTGAGGGCTCTGTCAATAAAAATAAGAATAAACAAAATGATGCATGCTGTACAACAAACTGAATTAGTAAAACATGGCTAATCGCAAATTCAAGACTACTTTTAAGTAACTGCAATAATCATGATTACTTTCTGGATTAATGTATTGCATAGCACTTATGACAAACAAATTAGAGCATGCTCAATAACATACCCTATAGTCCACACCCACCACGTTGAGGGCAGCAGCCATGGTTACCATCAAGGAACAGGGAGTGTCATCAGGGTAGACCGACTTTGCCCTGGACAGTTCATAGAGCCCACTACAAAGTCATAACAGACACATGAAAGGAGGGGATAAACTAACCGTTACAGACACAAATACATGCACACATATTAGTGTTATATGCGTATGTGTGTCTATCTGGTGAGTGAACTCACTTGTGGGCTTGGAACTTCTTCCGTATGGACGTGACACACATTTGGAACATTTCAAAATGCACACAGTGGTCTCAGTGGAATCAAGAGTCCAACTTGGGTTCTTGAATCCTTGATTTCTGCCTTCAGAAAAATTCCCTACTTCCATAAATTGAGAGGAAATATCTTCTCCAAACAGTAGCTGGAAGACCTGCAGCACCTACAATCACCATGACACAGACAAAACAAGAGTTAAGTCAAAACATGATCATCTGAAATAATAATACAGTGGCCAAATGTTTTATAGATCATTTAATCGTGAAAAATGTTCTAATATACACGTCTAAATTTACTGGTTGATGTCGAAAATGCATTGTTTCACCTCTTGGAATTGTTGATTCATTGACTTGAAAAAAAGGAAAATATATCAAAATGTAATTGTGGATATTCATTAATTTAGGACCTTTCCTTACCTGATCAGAAGAGTCCACCAAACTTCATCCAGTACACCACTTGTTTCCTTGATAACCTTTATGAAAAAAAAAAATAAGGACGTTGACACATTAAAGAAAACGCCAAACGGCAAGCTAAAACCTGACCAGCGGTTATAGGCCAGTCAATCTAGCGTTTGACCCATAACTAATTGCAATAGTAATCATTCCAAGTTTTTTGTGATCCCTAGGTATATCTAATTAACATATTAAAAATCTACCTATTTATATTTAGTGGAACATGGTTTTTTTTCAAGGTTAAAGGCAGCAATTTCCAATGCATTTTGCCATTGGGATTTACTACAGGTGAAATGGGTAAAATGTTAAACTAAAGATATCAACTTGAAACTTTCACAGTTGTTTACTCACATTATGGCAACGATTTTTGTATTGCAAGTTTTCTGAAATGTGATGCTTAGATATGCAAATGAGACCAGTTTTACTTAAATATGCAATAATTTGCATATATTTCTAGAACACTAAATCTGAACAATAGGTACAGTCAGCGTCAAAATAATTGCTGCATTTTGCTTATATATTGGATACCAAAAGCCAAAATACAATGGGAATATTAGATATCACTTCATATCACCTCAGAAATGAGGATGTCAAGTCAAGTCAAAATCAATGCGTTTCAATGGAAGTACATTATAGAACAAATGATTGTCAATGATATGGTATGATGGAAGTATCTCAATGCATCCCAAGTCACTTGATATGTTGTCTAAAGGTCAATATCTTCCTTATGTGACTTGGCATGCATTGAGATACTTCCATCATACCATATCATTGACAATCATTTGTTCTTTACTGTACTTCCATTGAAACGCATTGATTTTGACTTGACTTGATTTCCTCATTTTTGAGGTGATATGAAGTGTTATCTAATATTCCCTTTGCATAGGGTTTTGGTATCCAACATATAAGCAAAATGCAGCAATTATTTTGAAGCTGACTGTACCTATTGTTCAGATTTAGTTTTCTAGAAATATATGCAAATTATTGCATATTTAAGTAAAACTGGTCTCATTTGCATATCTAAACATCACATTTCAGAAAACTTGCAATACAAAAAATCTTTGCCTTAATGTGAGTAAACAACTGAGAAAGTTTCAAGTTGATATCTATAGTTTAAAATTTTACCCATTAAATCCCAATGGCAAAATGCATTGGAAATTGCTACCTTTGACCTTGAAGAAACGTATGTTCCATTCAATATAAATGGGTAGATTTTTTTATGTGATGCAGGAGGGTATAAGGATCAATAAAAAGTATGACATTACTATTACTTTTGCAATTAGTTTCATTTTTGGTCCTTTATTGAGCTAGATTGACTGGCCTATTATATTCCCCACGAAATTCAAATTAAGGTAGCACTAGCAGTTAGATGGTGGGGGCGAATGCTAACTTTCAACAGAAAAGTTTGTTGCCTTTTAAACAGATTGACGGTGAGCTAACCACTAACGTTACAGTTACACTACACAGCAGGCAAGCTTTGTCGACCTACACGTCTCTTACAGAAAAGTAAAACATGACCAACACTTGTATTCACGAATCCAATCCCACTATTTAACAGAAAAAGAGTTTGGTCAGCTTTGATATCGTGTGCTAAAAGTTGCTAGTGCGCTAACCTAACGTTAACGTTAGCTATCATTAAACTAGCTGCTAGTTCTAACGTTAGCACGATAGCTAACGATACTGCGGGTATTCCCCAACCTAGTACATCCTCAGCACGAACGTTAAGTTTAAACATGGACGACGGGAATGTTTCTTAAAAAGTTACAAATGCTGGGCAACTATTTAGACAAACTACATCTTACATTTATTATCTTACCTTGGCTTTCAAACAGTCAAACAGCCGTCGTCAGGCAGCCATTGTTCTCGGGCAACTTCGGACTTCCAGGGAGAGACGTCTGCCGACGTAATGACGTCAGATGGGTACCCGAAGGACTGAACCAAGAGCCTGACTGGCTTCGGTTTCACCCATAGACAGTAAACCCTCTCTGAACGAGATTATAAACACCGTTCATGCAGTAAAAATAAACTCTGGACCAACAAAAGAATGGACACTGACAAGTGTCAACTTAAGCCTACCTTACATTGACAGACTTAGAAGGGTCACATTTACTAGACTGCTAGGCCTAGATTCATTCAAATTATTTCCATCGCGCACTACATCAACAGGAACTCATGCGATACCCTACTCATATCAAACTATCGCGTTTCTGCAGCACTGTTTCATGTGTGACATCCCTAATAGTTATAGGGCTGTTCTGTCACAAGAATAGCCGACTTAATAGTTTATAAGAAATTAAATAACAAATAATCATATAGGCTACAGCTGTCGCCTATTTTGCCCTTTCCTGTTTGGTGTTGGAGAGAGGTCACTATTGATTTTTAATGTTCATGTCACTATTTGCATGAGCCACGACTAAAAAGACTTCCGATAATATCAAACATGTTAAACTAGAAAAAGACTACCTCCAATGTACTTTTAATAAAGAGACATGTAGATCTAATTCATTAATAAACTTAGTTTTGCGGAACGTAGCCAAACAAGAAAACATGATATTGATATGATATTTGCAGGTGTGTGGATATTCAAAACCTTCCATGCTAACCTTCCATTAGGTCCTTGCTAACCATTGTGTGACACTCTTATATTATTTAATAACTCAAAAGCACCAAAATCATACATTGGCCTACATGTGTAGTAGTCTAATTACACTGTTCGTCGTGTGCAGCAAATACAACACCTGACATTGTAGACAAATCAAAGAACCTCCTTCCGTATTTGTTTGGGTATTGAATTTATGTGAGTCTATGTCTCTGCTCTGTATGTGTGTATATATGTGTGTGTGTGTGTGTGTGTGTGTGTGTGTGTGTGTGTGTGTCTACATGTGTTTGTGTGTGGTGTGTAGCTGTGTGCCTTTCTATGTCTATTGTATAAATGTCTGTGTCCGCTTGTGTGTGTGTTTGTGTGTGTGTGTGTGTGTGTGTGTGTGTGTGTGTGTGTGTGTGTGTGTGTGTGTGTGTGGATGTGCGTATGAGTGTGTGTGTCTTTGTCTTTGGTGTTTGGGTGTAGCTGTGCTGTGCGTGTCTGTCTACATGTACAGTGCCTATAAGTATGTGGAACTATGAACAGCCATATACTTAAAACCCTCCAGCTGTTTTTTGTTATGGAGTTCTGGGACCCCTCTCAGAGACCCTCAAAAATTCAACAATTCATGGCTGAAAATGACTGAAATTGCCATTTCTACCCTGATTATCCTGATAAAGATATGAACATAAGCTTTATATTTCCATAGAGCCTACCCAGATAGCAATTAGTCATTGAATCTACGTTAAATCAACATTACCTCGTCAACACTGGAATCATTGAATCAACATCGCACTGCAACGTTGATTCTACAACATTTTGCACCCTCTATTATCATTGAATCAACGTTGAAAGTGTAACTACAAATCAATGGAATTTCAATGCTGTTTCAATGAAAATTAATATTGAAACAACGTTGAAATTACAGCCCAACTAAAGATCAACGTGATTTCAATGGTATTTCAATTGATATTAAACCACAGTAAACCAGTATTAAGCAGGCAAAATATTGGTAAATTCATATCCTGCTTTATCTACAGCCAGGATAAATTAGGCTAGTCAGAAGCGTATGCTGTAGGCTATCTGGTTTAGGCTACACAAGCTTGCACAAATAACCATGGACAACTTCTTATCAGTTTGAAAAGCAAGTGCATTTATTCATCCACTCTTAATTCAGAAATTCACGTGTGCTGTACTTCACTGCCATCCATTCCGTATAGCATCCCTCCATACACCTCCCGGTTGCAGTCATCGTCCACCATCCAGCTGCAGTGAGACGGCAGAAATAGAGGAAAAAAGTGACAAGTGTTAGAGAAATGTGTTCAACTGAAACCGATGGCTACCCTTAAAACATTTTGACAGCGATAGTAAATATTTTATGTAAATCATACGAATATAATAACTTACTGAAAACGTAGGTAGGCCATGGACAACTTATTCAGTTTGAAAGGCAAGTCCAATTTATTTATCCACTCTTCACTTAGAAATCCACGTATGCTGTGCTTCGCTGCCATCCATTCATCCATAAACCTCCCGGTTGCAGCTAGTCATCCTCCACCATCCAGCTGCAGTGAGAAGGTAGAAATAGAAGGGAAAAAGAGACAGTGTTAGAGAAATGTGTTCAACTAAAACTGATGGCTACTTACAAGTGAACCTTAAAGTGTAAGTTTGGCGGAAATTGAAAATAAAGCTATTTTCTGAATGAAAATACATCAACTAAGCCGTGGAGGAAGTAATTTTCGCTCATCACGCAGTACAGAGCTAGCACGGGCAGGAACGACAGCCCAAAATCGCAAACAGAGGGTGTGGATGGGGATTGGAGCCACACGCTTTCAAAATCGCATTTTTAAACCACTAACATTGCTCAAAACAGCGCCAAACCTCATCAGTAGCTTGCTCTAGGTGTCTACACATAAAACGAAGCACCACACAGTCTGTAAACTTTGGAATAGTCAGTATACACGTAGAATCAATTCGAGACCGCAATTCCATCTAAAGCACAGAAATGTCTCGCGAGATCTCACACGGAAGCACGGGACCTATTCCTACAGGTAGTCAAAATCGCATTTTTAAACCACTAACATTGCTCAAAACAGCGCCAAACCTCGTCAGAAGCTTGCTCTAGGTGTCTACACATAAAACGAAGCACCAACAACTTGGCTCATGAACCCGACGTTTATAAAAGAAGACTGTTATGAATATAACCCCTTCCAGCTCCTCACGAGGGAAAGTCCACGACCTCTCGTGTGAGATCTCGCGAGACATTTATGTGCTTCAGATGGGGTGTTGCGGTCTCGAATTGATTCTACGTGTATACTGACTATTCCAAAGTTTACAGACTGATTGGTGCTTCGTTTTATGTGTAGACACCTAGAGCAAGCTACTGATGAGGTTTGGCGCTGTTTTGAGCACTGTTAGTGGTTTAAAAATGCGATTTTGAAAGCGTGTGGCTCCAATCCCCATCCACACCCACTATTTGCGATTTTGGGCTGTCGGTCCTGCCCGTGCTAGCTCTGTACTGCGTGATGAGCGAAAATTACTTCCTCCACGGCTTAGTTGATGTATTTTCATTCAGAAAATAGCTTTATTTTCAATTTCCGCCAAACTTACACTTTAAGAATAATCATAGAATATATAGAAGATGGTGTTAGCATAACTCCGTTTTTTAAGTTAGACTCACGGAGTTGCATAGTTCGCAAACACGTTAACGTTAACCAGGACATCATCTTCAGCCTAACATTTTGACCGTAACATAGCAAATATTTTATGTAAATCATACGAATAATAACTGTGATGTATGTCGCCTACGGGCACCCGTACAATGTCTTTATAATCACGTGACAAGCTTTCATTAAAGATCTCAGTACGTCTCAACACATGTGTTATGTTTGGTCCTTGATCTCTGGCTTTCATACATTACATGGTGTCAGAAGTTAACCGGTGTAAGAAAAATGGCACAGTTACAGCCGCCATCTGCGCTTAGTTTTGAAGGCAACATAGCCGAAAACTGGAAGCTGTGGGAGCAGAAGTTCGACTTGTTTCTGATCGCTAGTGGAATAGCAGAAAAATCCAGCAAAGTCCAGTGTGCTACCTTCCTGCATGTCGCTGGGGAGGAAGCAGTTAAAATCTACAACACTTTCTCGTTCGAGGAGGCTGAAAAGGACAAACTGGATGTGCTGAAGAAAAAATTCAAAGACTACTGTGAACCAAGAAAAAACGTAACGTACATTCGTCACTTGTTTTTCACGAGAGCACAAGGCCCCAACGAAAGTATTGATGCATATGTTACTGACTTAAAAAACAAAGCAAAAGACTGTGAATTCCTGGATCTACATGACTCGTTGATACGAGACCGAATTGTTTGTGGCGTGCGCGAAGATCATGTGCGTGCAAGACTGCTTAGAGAAACGGGCTTAACCTTGGTAAAAGCCATTGATATCTGCCGCGCTAATGAAATGACTGTGACCCAAGTAAAAGCGCTCAATGAAGAAGTTGAGGTGAGCAAAATAAGGAGTGTCAGTCATTCCAAGACCGCAGACAGACGCAAGACGTTCGGGAATGATTACAGGGCCAGAACGAATGTGACTGGAAATGAGCAAAAAGTGAGACAATGTTTCAAGTGCGGATATGAACACAGTCCAAGCAAATGCCCGGCGTACGGTCAAACGTGCAGGGTATGCAATAAGCAGAATCATTTCGCTAAAATGTGCAGGCAAGCAAAGCAGCAAGCCAGCGGCTATAATGCAAGGAAGCTGCACGTAGTCGAAGTGGATGATGATGATGATGATGATTTCTTTGTTGGTTCTGTGGAATTGAAACGAGAAGAAAATCCGGTCAAAATAGAAACAATTGCAACTGAGACGAAAAGTGACAAAGCCAGATGGACTGAAAGGCTGAACATAAATGGCCAAAATGTTAGTTTTAAACTTGATACGGGAGCCGAGTGTAATGTTCTAGCTGAGAGAACTTTCAGATCACTCGGATGCAACACGACATTGATGAAAAAATCAGGATGCAAGTTGGTGACGTATTCTGGCCACCAGATGTCGCCACTGGGTAAAGTAACACTTACCTGCAAATACAAAGAAATTAAGCATGAGATTGATTTCCAAATTATTGATCGTGATGCACCAGCAATACTGGGCAGAGAGACATGTGAAGCATTAGGCATGATCAAAAGAGTGCATGAAATTAAATCAGAAGATGAGTTGTTGAACAAATTTGATGATCTGTTCACTGGTCTTGGCTGTCTACCAGGCCAACACCACATCCAGATAAACAAAGACATACCACCAGTCGTGCATGCACCAAGGAGAGTTCCAGTGGCCTTGAAGAGCAAAATAGTGGAGGAACTACAGCGAATGGAGAAGCTAGGTGTGATCACCAGACAGCATGAACCAACCGACTGGGTGAACAGTATGGTAACAGTGGTGAAGCCAAATAAAATAAGAATCTGCATAGACCCAAAAGACCTTAACCAAGCCATTAAGCGCGAACACTACCCACTGCTCACAGTGGAAGAGGTGGTGTCAAGCATGCCGAAAGCAAAAGTTTTTTCAGTGGTAGATGCAAACCATGGGTTTTGGCAGATACAATTAGATGAAGAGAGTTCCAAATTATGCACGTTCAACACGCCTATTGGCAGGTACAGATTTTTGCGCTTACCTTTTGGCGTATCATCAGCTTCTGAAGTGTTCCAGCGTGCTGTCGCACAAATGATTGAAGGCTTGGATGGTGTGGTCAACGTGATCGACGATCTTCTGGTCTGGGGAGAGAACGACGAGGAGCATGACAGACGGCTTGTGCAGCTGCTGAACAGAGCAAGAGAGTGGAATCTCAAGCTTAACAAAAGCAAGTGCAAGATCAGAACACCAGAAATACGGTACATAGGCCACATCCTATCAGCAGAGGGTCTCAAGCCTGATCCTGAAAAAGTGAGAGCTGTGGCGCAAATCCCTACCCCAGAGAACAAACAGGCTCTCATGAGATTCATGGGGATGATCCAGTACCTTGCCAAGTTCATTCCCAACATGGCTGAGGTCAGCGCGCCACTCCGAAAACTGCTGGAAAGTGATGTAGACTGGCACTGGGAAGATGGTCAGGTGAGAAGTTTTGAAAAACTCAAGTCATTACTGACACATGCACCAACATTGAAATTTTATGATGTACAAAAACCTGTGACACTCTCTGTAGACGCCAGTTCTGAAGGCATTGGAGCAGTTTTAATACAGGAAGGAAAACCTGTTGCCTATGGATCGCGTGCACTGTCCGATGCACAGCGCCGTTATGCACAGATAGAAAAAGAGCTGTTAGCCATTGTCTATGGATGTGAAAAATTCCATCAGTATGTATATGGCAAAGACATTCTGGTTGAGAGTGATCACAAGCCCCTGGAGGCTATTTTCAAAAAGGCTCTGTACCAAGCTCCATCAAGGCTGCAGAGGATGCTGCTTAGACTGCAGAGATACAGCCTTAACATAGTGTACAAGCCAGGCAAAGAAATGCACATCGCCGACGCCCTGAGCCGTGCATTCCTGAATGAGCAGACTGAGGACTTGCTTGGAGAGGAACTGGAAGTCAACTGGGTCACTCAACAGCTACCAGTGTCTGAGGAGAAGCTGAACATGTTCCGAGAGGCAACTGCTGCTGATCCCGAAATGCAACTGCTGCACAAAGTAGCAATGAATGGCTGGCCCAAAGACATAAATGCAGTTCCCAAAGACATTCAAGCGTACTGGACATACAGAGAAGAGATCAGCTGTTCATCAGGACTGCTGTTTAAAGCTGCAAAGCTCATCGTGCCGAACCAGCTGCGTGGAGAGATGCTGAGCAAGATCCATGAATCACATCTTGGAGTGGTCAAGTGCAAGGAGAGAGCGAGGGATGTGCTATACTGGCCAGGTATGTCAAAGCAAATTGAAAACCTTGTGCTTAAGTGTACTGTGTGCGATAAAAACAGAAATAGCAACCCCAAAGAACCTCTCATTCCACATGAACTGCCAGATAGACCATGGTCCAAAGTAGGAACTGATTTATTCCACTTTAATGGTAAAGAATACTTGCTCTGCATAGACTATTATTCAAAATTTCCTGAGATTGTAAAACTGACAGACACAACTGCCCGAGGTGTCATTACAGGAATGAAGTCCATATTTTCCAGGCATGGAATCCCAGACCGTCTGGTCTCTGACAACGGCCCGCAGTATTCCTGTGCAGAGTTCAGACGTTTCGCTGGAGACTGGGACTTCAGACACCTTACTTCAAGTCCTGGGCATGCACAGTCCAACGGGCAGGCTGAGCGAACGGTGCAAACCGTCAAAAACCTCCTCAGGAAAGCACAAGATGGGAATGGAGATCCCTACATCGCGCTGCTGGAATACCGCAACACTCCACTAGAGGGCGTCGGGTACTCTCCAGCACAACTCCTAATGGGCCGGCGCTTGAAGTCAAAACTGCCTACAACAACAGCTCTGCTGACTCCTGAAAGTAGCATCCAGGTCAGTGACAAGCTGAAAGAAAAACAACTGAAACAGAAAAGCTACTACGACAGACAGACAAGGTGTCTTCCTGATCTACACAAAGGAGAAAGCGTGAGAGTCCAGCGAAAGGATGGATGGCAGCCTGCTGTTGTCCTTCACAAACATGAGCAACCAAGGTCATTCGTTGTTCAGACTCCAGATGGCAGCACCTATAGGAGAAACAGAAAACATCTACGAAAGACCAGAGAAACAGAGTGTGCAACGCCGATGGCCGATGCAGACATTGACATCAAGCCTGAGGTGAGTCACTCCAACACACAGGTGAAAACTGAAGATGAGGAAACAGCTGACTCCAAACCGCAGCTGGAAGGTGACTACTTCACACGGTCTGGCAGACAAGTAAAGGTACCAGACAGATACAAACCTTAACTGACCTCATTTGCACACATGCACACACAAACAATGTCTCAGAATGCACATATTCTTGCACACAGCACTTATTCCAAGGCTCCTGTGGATTACTAAAAGAAGAGAAGGAAAGAAAGACTTTTAATGGGACTCAAAAAAAAAAAAAAATAAAAAAAAATAAAAAAAAATAATAAAAAAAAATATTTTAATGAACTTTTCTTTACATTCTGAAGAGAAAAAAAATGCAATGCAATTTGACTACTATTTGTAATGAAATGGGTTTACTGTTTATTGTTTTATATACAGATAATGTGCGGTTTACAGTCATGTTTTCATGTGTTTTTTAAACTTAAAGAAGGGGGATGTGATGTATGTCGCCTACGGGCACCCGTACAATGTCTTTATAATCACGTGACAAGCTTTCATTAAAGATCTCAGTACGTCTCAACACATGTGTTATGTTTGGTCCTTGATCTCTGGCTTTCATACATTACAATAACTTACAGAGAACTTAAGTAGCTGCTAGGCCTAATTAAAAACTAGACTGCCGAGTAGGCCTATGTTAATTATGATGATCTGTCGTAACTTAAACAAGTAGCAGCTAGGCTAGCAGCCAAATATTTAGTTAAACAAGCATGAGTCTGTTTGTAAGTCGTAACAGTACGATGCAGATAAACTGTGAACATTTGATGTAGCCAAGTACAATTTCACAATGAAACATTAACGTTAGATAAATAAATGCTGCTTGCTTACCATTAGGAGCGGCGAACTTGAGAGAGAGTTGAACACCGTTGGTCTGACTGAACTGTTGCTCCCAATGATCTCCGGACCCGCAGACAGTTTAAACGTCGTCGCGCGGTCATCTATAAACCCACCACTTTTCAATCACCACGTCAAGATTTCCCAGTCAATCATAAATCCACGACTTTTCAATGTCTTTTCGTGAACGCTATATCAATGCTCTATCGATTATGACAATAAGAACTATAAACCAATGTTGTTTCAATGCATCTGTTATCAATGCTCTTGCACTGTCGGGTTTTTGTCAGGATTGTAATGCTGTTTCAATGTCTATTTACCATTGAGATTTCAATCTCAACCAAAATGATGATTTAGATGGAAAATCAACATCATATCAATGTCACCTTGCTATCTGGGTAGGTAGCATAGTTTTAAAGACCAAAAGGTGCACCGAGGGGTTATCTACACCACTGAAAGCAGAATTTTCCTCCCTCTAAATTTCGGTCATTTTTAAGAAGCATTATCTCGTATTCGCAGTGGCTTTGGTGGATGGTTTTACTGTTGCTGGAGAAAGGAACATCTACTGATTCAAAAACAATTGTTGTCTAATTGGGCCACACATAATGTGTGCCGTGCCAGGAAGGTCTTTAGCAGGATTTGTCGTGTTTTGGCCTATGATAAACCATATTCAGATCGCCATCACATGGCCATACCATGGCATTACATCACAAACAGATGTAATGCCAGATGTTTTCGATGTAATGGCATGGTATGGCCACTCGGTGGCGATCTGAATAGTCTAGTTTCAAATGTATGACAACCAAGAACAACAATGCATGCAGAGGTCTGCACTCTTTGAGTGCTTTTCTAGTTAATTAAAGCTTTCTTTAACAATTTGTCATACAGTGACACAAAAATTTACCATAAATTACCCTATAGTGAGATATTATTACCTGGTTTATTATACTCCAAAACCCGAAAAAAAACCTGTAAAGACCCTCCTGGCACGGCGCACATTATGTGTGGCCCAATTAGACGACAATTGTTTTTGAATCAGAAGATGTTCCTCTGTCCAGCAACAGTAAAACCATCCACCAAAGCCACTGCGAATGTGAGATAATGCCTCCTAAAAATGACCAATTTTAGAGGGATGAAAATTCTGCTTTCAGTGGTGCAGATAACCCCCTAGTGCACCTTTTGGTCTTTAAAACTATTCTACCTAAGCTCTATATATGGAAACTTAAAGCTCATGTTCATATCTTTATCAGGATAATCAGGGTAGAAATGGCAATTTCAGTCATTTTCAGCCATGAATTGTTGGATTTTTGAGGTTCTCTGAGAGGGGCCCCAGAACTCCACAACAAAAAAGAGTTTGAGGGTTTTAGGTATATGACTGTTCATAGTTCCACATACTTATCACATATACAAAGTATGAGCCGATTTGGCCGACCCCCATCTTCCTACCTCCTGCTGGTTTTGCCTGGTTTTCTCGTGCAATGACTCTTAAGGCCTATTCGGACGGGATTAGTTTTATGGGGTGACATCAGGTAAAGTAATAATTACCAGGTAATGTAGTCCCGTCCGGACGCGCCATGTCAGTAAACATAACGGAGTATGTCGGTGACATTTACAGACACTTTTACCTTCCGTAAAACGGTCCGGAGAAATTACGTTAGGTAATATTAATCCCGTGCGAACGCGACCCTCTGTAAAGATGTCTGTAATATTTCGTCACATCCTGATTGGAAAACAATTCCACCATAGTCTGAATGAAAACATGACATGCTGTGTAGCTCCTAATAGGACGTTAGCTAGTTTGCCTATTAGCTTGATATTGTTAGCCATTTCAAACTACTTATGGCATAACATAAAGCTAACGTTTGCTAGTTTAACCAACTTGTAGTCTTTCAAATCTGAAAATGCCGCACGTACCTGACGCAAAGTATCACGTGCACAGCGACGAAGATGTGACGGCAGAACGTAAACGTAGTTACTCCTCCCATGTCAAGTAAAATGACAGAGATGTCTAGTCCCGTCCGAATTGGACATTTATATTACAGAGGTCATATGATAAACCTGCATTACTGTACGTCCCCCCATAAAACTAATCCCGTCCGAATAGGCCTTTAAAGTGCACACAAACACACACATACTTATGTCGACAGACACACACAGCACAGTTACACACGAACACACACACGTGGATAGACACACACAGCACAGCTACACACACATGTACAGAGTGTATAACACTGGTAAAAAAATCTTTTGGTAAGAAATGTGTTGAGGAATCTTTTATGGAACTGATTGAGCCAAATCTGAGATTTACCAAATAGATATCGATGAGAATTGCTTGAGTTTACAAAGAGACCTCTCTGGCGCCTCAGCCTGAGTAAAGAATGAGACATATAAATGAGACAAAACTGAGCATTATTTAAAACATAGCTGAGATCTCATTAGTAGATTAAAGGGAGTCTACACTGAGCCCAACACGAGATTTACCAAAGAGACTTAAATGAGAATTTCTTGAGTTTACAATGAGAGCTCTCTGGTGACTCAGCCTGAGTAAAATATGAGACATACAACATGGACAAAACTGAGCATTATTTGAGACCTAATTGAGATCTCATTTATAAATCAAAGGGAGTCTACACTGAGATAACATAACTCTTTGGCTCCCGAGACAAACCTGAGAAGCGTGAGACAAAGGCAATAATCTCATTTTTGTATCACTGTGATCTCATTATTGTCTAGGAGAAACAAATGAGAAACAAAAGAGATCTCATTCTAAGAATTTCTTTCCTCTGGGAAGATTTCCGCCCTATTTTGGAAATTTAGTCGCCGACTGTTAAAACAGGCCAAAATCGTGCAATGTAAGCCAGCCTTAAGATCGGAAAAAAAAAATGAATGAGAGTCTATGGAGAAAGATAAATTATTTTCTGGTCCCGAACGTCTTGTGCCATGAATTACACATATGATGTTAGTCAATTTTAAAGACAAATTTCCATGTAAAGACATTTGCAGTTCATTTAGTAACTGGTGAATTACAACATTGTGAAATATCGTAATTCCAGCGACTACAAACACACCAGTCGCGTTAGTGACGTTAGCCCACTTCACAGGCACAGCCACCGGCACCAGCAACAGCTTATTTGAGCTTCCCCCATTGCTGGTGAAAATACCATGAGTCAGAGCATTAAACACTCCAAATAAGTTGTATTCGTCCATAGACTGTACATAAACTACAGAAAAGTTACATAGTTGGCAGCAAGATGTAACCGCTAACTAGCATAACAGCTAACTAACTAGTGAGCTGCTCGTTTAAAGCAACACTAAAACACTTTTTCTCTATCGCACACACGCCAACCATTATCCATCAAACAGACAAGGTAGAATATGTTGCATGATTTTATGAAAGTATGATGTATTGCGACGGCAAGTCAGAGCAAGTCAGATTCGTAGTTTCTGATGTCTTATTTCATCGAACTACAGATACACTACCCCACCTCGTAAAGTTACATAGTGCGGTTATAGCCGCGAAGTGAAAGCAGAAGTGCCGCTCACCCTGTTACGAGTTGATGAACCGCTGAAATTATTTTGAAAACATTATTTTAAGGTACGAAAAACTCTTTAGTGTTGCATTAATGTTGGTGACGTACATCATACATCGTACATCGAGACGAGAGATGTAGTCCACTGGGCGGATTCGCACAAAACTAACATAACTTTTAAAGCGTATTGAATAACAGTACTTTATTGACGTGAAAAATGATCTTTTAAATTCACACACATCATATGTGAAATGCACAGTACAATTCGAACGGGAAAATAATTATCTCTCCATTGACTCCCGTTCATAAATTTTCATGATTTAGGTCCAATGGACCAGAAGTAAATGCGCGTCACTTAAATTCCCAATAGACCATTTTCACGTGATGTCAGCAGCTGGGTATCAGTACGTCCGGTAGCGGTAATATGCAGTCATAACGTCATTATCTCAAATCAAGGAAGCTATAAGAGCAATGATCGCAAACGATAACTGAACATACGTTAGTTCTAACGTTAGGAGACCCCTTCTATAGCAGCAACTTCAGCTAGCTAACATGTTATCACCGAAGATGAAGTTGGTTTGATATTGGATATTCAGATATTCAATGAAAGACCGTTCCTTAATTTGAATATCTGTCGAATATTCAATATCAAACCTTCAGTGAAGCTAGCTGAAGTTGCTGTTATATATTAAGGATTAGGCTACTGACTTAACTCTCAAATCAAGGCAGCTACGTGACGGCACTGATCGCCAATGATAACAAGGAAAATGAAGATAATAAATACACGTGAAATATTAATTTCACCTCAAGTGCTGTAACCGTTTCACCATAGCTTTTGCTTACGCCGGATGTACTGATACCCAGCAAAGCTTCAAAGCGGAAAGTGTCTGACGTTAGCGTAAAAGGGGTGAATACACCGATTCGGCGAAATACCGGAAGTAGAGCGGTCGCCCTGTCTGCGGGGTGTGTGAGGCAACGAGGATTTTAATTAGAATGTATTCCTATGGAAATCGCAGTTACACTTTCAACATAAAGTTTGTATATTTAGACTTCAAATTTAGTCACATAATTTATACCACAGCTACCTAAGAGTTCACCAAAGATAACGACGTTGTCCGATTTCGCAATTTAATACATTAGCCTACTTGCAGCGTGTTAAGGCAGGCTTACATTGCACTATTTTGGCCTGTTTTAACAGTTTGAGCTCGCTCCAACACGAAACAGGAAGGGGCAAAATAGGCAACTGTTGTAGCTTATATGCTTTTTTGTTATTTCATTTCTTATAAATGATTAGTCTAATTATTCTACGTGACAGAACAGCTCTATATCTGTTAGGGATGTCACACATGAAACAATGCTGCAGAAACGTGAACATTTGAAAAAATGACTTTGATATGAGTAGGCTATCATGTGAGTTCCTGTTGATGATGACGTGTAGCCTATTGCACGATGGACATAATTTGAAGGAATCTAGCAGCAGTCTTGTAAATAGTGACCCACAGTCTTTGCAAAATCCTAATCTGAGACTGGCCTGTGACTAGAAACTCAATGAATTGTCTTTAGATGTGAGAGGGTCTGAGACTGTAGTCTTTCAAAAATCTTTTCCAAATCTTTGCAGTCTGTCAATGTAAGGTAGACTTTAGAGAGATGGAACTGTTCAGTGACATCGGGCGCTTTAAATACACGTAATAGTCAAGTCAAGTCATATTTTATTTATATAGCACATTTAAAAGCAACAGCATTGCACCAAAGTGCTTTACATAAAACAAAAATAACAGTAATAATTAAATTATTATCAATAATAATAATAATAATACAATATTAGTGGACAATTGTGATAATATTAATGAAACATAAAAATAAAAACAAATAAGAAATTAAAGAAAAGTTAAGAAGTTAAAACAACAGTGGAGATAAACAAAAACATTTGAGGGAGAGGTCAGTCTGGTTGCCAGACCACATCTCATTTGAGAAGTGGTAGGCGCTAGCCATGATTGGCACAAAATATTCACAACAAACCATATGATTTAATGGGGCAGGATATGTGTAGACAATTGCCATATTGACATTAACAAACAAACCCCATGCATTTCTCAGGAGGATATTTTGATTGCTGTCTCCTCAATGAAGTCATTGATATAACTCACTTGGGTTTGTGCTAACATTAATGTCTGTATTAATACCCACTTACCTGACTTGGTCATACATTTTGTGGTGATGGCAAGCCGTGACAAAAAACTGTTAACCTGCTCCACTTCCTCACCCAAAGTGGAACCGGCTCCATCCTGATTCATCCCACCCCACTTTATCTGGAAGATGCAGATTATGCAAATTTGAATATACACACAGAAAGGGTATGTCAGATGTCAGCCTGTCAGTTACCAATCCACAGATTTCTCCTTTAAAAAAAAATCATATTGACATATAATGTGTAATCCGTTACATGTTGATATGTACTGTATGACTAGCACAAAAAAAACTGAAGAAATATAAATGAGTTGATGGAGATAAATAAAACAGCAATCAAAAACATCTTTACCTCACATTTCATGTCATGTATGGAGATAGATTTGTTTCAATATTATTTGTATACACATGCACCATGATCCACACGAAGGATATTATTTGCAAGCGCAAAGACAAAATTTGCAAGCGCAAAGACAACATTTGTGACTTGCAAATCGGGATTTGCTCAAAGGTGTATTGATTTGTTCAAATGTTTGGAAACTTGCAAGTTAAATCATACCAAATTTGTAAACATATCTCACGTTTTGCATGCGCATCTGTTTGGAAATGTCACTTGCGACTCCTACGTTCCTTGTGTGAAGTGTTGAATCTGCATTTGCAGATCACTCAACACGCGCATGAATCCCTGCTTCCGCTGACGTAATTTGACATTCGTTCCGCTTTTTCCAACCCGATTCGTATCCGCAAAGGGCTGGATTCGCAAGAGCTACCCACCTCCCCCCCACCCCAGTAGGTGGCGGTGCAACGCTCTTTTTGGCCACTATGTGCAAATATACCCGATGTGTCGCTATTGAGCACAGTACATGAACCGGAATTTGAAGAAGAAGAAGATTGAGCACAGTCAAGAGTTCCATGGACGCTTTTCCTCGTTTTTCCTCATTTTCTTCATTTTTCCTCAACATTCATTAACCAAAGGTAAGAAGTGTTATCTCGGATACATTCAACAGGTAATGAATCAGTTTACATTATGATTACGTTTGTCGTAGCCTTTTGCTCACCAACAGTTAGCTGTTAGCTAATACACTGTGTTTGGAGAAATGCCACCGGCTTTTCTGTTTTAGACCATGTGTTTAGTTGATGGGTCTTACTTTTCACGTTAATGTGGGACGTTATGGCGTAGTTGTTACAATACTGACGCTGTTAAGGTATCAGATGGCTATCTTAGCATCGTAGGTTTGTCCAGCTACAAACGAGGCTTTTGGTGAAATGTCGCAGTAAATGATGAATTCATACCATGTATTTATTTGTTCAGAAGTATATTGTTAATGACCTCGCGTTAAGCTCATGTGTCTGATTATGTCATGAAATAACGGTATGTTGTCAACGGGAGTCTAGCATAGTAGCCTATGAGCCTGCGGTCAGTTCATCAATGGCCCTGGCGATCTCTGGAAGTCCACTCTTTGTGAACGTTGGGAGACCATAGTCTTAGTTAGAGTATTGGTTCATTTGCCGGAGGAAGACCCAAGGGCCGAAACGTTACTTTTTATAAACACAGGAGCTCAAGCAGTGTTAGCGACGTACGTCTTCTGTTACATCTCCCTAGGAATTGTTAACAGTTCAGGTCTATAAGCACTGTGATCAGCTCTGTCTTTTGATTAGTACATGTCATTTGACTTTTGCTTGTGCTTGTGTGTTTGTGCAGAACAACTCATCGTGATGGAGCACCTGTACTCCCTGATACAGCAGGATCTGAGGGGATTCCTCAGACAGGACGCAGATGTGGATTGACAACATGCAGTTTGACCTGTTCAACCGACCTCTTCTCTGTCCCATACACACCACACAGTCTTTGGTCAACCTCTGCTTCATTGCCATCACAACCATCGGTCCCTGTTTCATCTGCAACACAACACAGCACAGCTGACGGCCTCTTCTCCATCTGCAGCACAGCACCACACACCAGACAGAGTCCGCTGCGTCTTTCACACACCTGGTGGATCCTATTGTGTGCCTCACATACCTGAGAGACTCTGCTCCACAGTAGGCTACCTGCGGCACACCAGACGAGCTCTGCCCTGCCCTGCCCCACCCCTCGCACACCGTTTGGAACTAGCTGTGTCCCTCCCATACACAATGCGCTGTACCCCATCCCTCACACACCCGATGGATCTAGCTGTGTCCCTCACATACACAATGCGCTGTACCCCATCCCTCACACACCCAACAGACCCTATTGTGTCTCTAACACACACAGCAGGCTTTGCCCAGCCCCTCAGGGTGGCTCTGAGATCTGTGGCTTTCACACTCCCAACAGACGCTGCTCTCTCCCTCACACACCCGGCTGGCTCTGCCTGGTCCGTTGCACACCTGCAGACTCTTCCAGCCGCCACAAACCCAGCTCACCCTTCTCCTGCTGTGTCCTTTACAAACCAAACAAACGCAGCTATGCTCCGCACATGGCTAGCTGACTCTGCCTGTGGGGTGTCCTACGAAGCAAGTTAGACAAATCTAGGTTATCTAGACATATCGAGGCTGCACAAAGCCTCAACTCGGGTATTAAGTTAAGTGATCCTACGACAGCAGGTATGTGATAAATCTGTCAAACTAGGCTTTCAGCTCAGATCTGTGCGCGTTCTCGTGGTTGGGGTGATTTTGACCAATCGGGAAACGTGGAGACGCACAAGACAGCCTAGGTTTAAAAACGATGACTTCCGCATTTATGAGCGGTGGCGAAATCTAGGGTGGTCTTTTTTAGTGTCTAACCTATAACATCAAAAAGTCGATGGTCATCAGATATTGTATGGCATGCATGTCCATAGTAGTGACATATTTGCACGCACAACATAGTTAAAAGCGCCTTCGAGATTCAAAATGTTTGCAGAGGCGGGGCTGGACCTGTTAAGTATGACAGATTAGCACACGTGAGAGAACTTCGTTTTCCAAGATAATGGATTGGTTAGAATTGGTCAGAGGGCGGTGATATTTCACGATTTGAGCTATAACTAAGCACATAACCCGCTCCCGACCAGGTTTGGTTGCGAGCATAAGATACCATGGTGATACAGCGACGCTAAAACAAATCCACTTTCGTATGACAGCATACCCTGGTTTTGAGCGCAACATACCTCGCTAAGCCACTAATCGAGCTTCGTAGGACACCCCACTGGTCCATCGCACACCCAGTGGACGTGGACACTGTTGTGACTGTTGATATTGCTGTTGTTGTTGATATACATAGGTTTCTCGTTAACCAACTATACAGAAAATGCCAAGCTACATTAGAAAGTTACCAAGTAGTTGGATGTTAAGAATGGTAAGCTTATATGCTATGATTAATTAAGCAATGAAAAAGTGATGTTACCTTCCAAAAAAATGTCTTTATTCAGTCAGAGTTCCCAAAAGTACAGCTTGATGATGTTATTGACAAACATAGCACATCAGTTATGAAACCATGCTGTGTGATGGATGTATATCAGGTTAATTTAACAACAGGCCACATTTAATTTTATGTGTTTGACTTCATGGCGGGCCACATGAAACAGAGCAGAGGGCCACATGTGGCCCCTGGGCCTTAGTTTGCATACCCCTGTTGTAGTAGCATGTCAATAAATTAGTTTATCCAATCATATGAAAGGACTTTTGACAAGGCCCTGCCTTCTGAAATACATTTCCAATGGAGTAGTTCCAGATGAATGTGAGGAGCTAGGTGGAACGAAATTCAAGTGGTGAGTCAGGTTAACATACAGTAGTATGTAAAATAATTCAATTATTGTCCTTTATTCAAAACAACACTTATTCTAATAAAGTTAAACTGCAGGATGTTGTCAATCCACTTCTGCGTCCTGTCTGAGGAATCCCCTCAGATCCTGCTGTATCAGGGAGTACAGGTGCTCCATCACGATGAGTTGTTCTGCATAAACACACAAGCAAAAGACAAATGACATGTACTAATCAAAAGACAGAGCTGATCACAGTGCTTATAGACCTGAACTGTTAACAATTCCTAGGGAGATGTAACAGAAGACGTACGTCGCTAACACTGCTTGAGCTCCTGTGTTTATAAAAAGTAACGTTTCGGCCCTTGGGTCTTCCTCCGGCAAATGAACCAATACTCTAACTAAGACTATGGTCTCCCAACGTTCACAAAGAGTGGACTTCCAGAGATCGCCAGGGCCATTGATGAACTGACCGCAGGCTCATAGGCTACTATGCTAGACTCACTACCGTTGACAACATACCGTTATTTCATGACATAATCAGACACATGAGCTTATATAACGCGAGGTCATTAACAATATACTTCTGAACAAATAAATACATGGTATGAATTCATAATTTACTGCGACATTTCACCAAAAGCCTCGTTTGTAGCTGGACAAACGATGCTAAGATAGCCATCTGATACCTTAAAACCAGCGTCAGTATTGTAACAACTACGCCATAACGTCCCACATAAACGTGAGAAGTAAGACCCATCAACTAAACACATGTTGATATTCATTCTAGTTGCCACTCACGGCAGACAAAACCGGTCTAAAACAGAAAAGCCGGTGGCATTTCTCCAAACACAGTGCATTAGCTAACAGCTAACTGTTGGTGAGCAAAAGGCTACGACAAACGTAATCATAATGTAAACTGATTCATTACCTGTTGAGTGTATCCGAGATAACACTTCTTACCTTTGGTTAATGAATGTTGAGGAAAAATGAAGAAAATGAGGAAAAACGAGGAAAAGCGTCCATGGAACTCTTGACTGTGCTCAATCTTCTTCTTCTTCAAATTGCGGTTCACGTACTGTGCTCAATAGCGACACATCGGGTATATTTGCACATAGTGGCCAAAAAGAGCGTTGCACCGCCACCTACTGGGGTGGGGGGGAGGTGGGTACCTCTTGCGAATCCAGCCCTTTGCGAATCCAGCCCTTTGCGGATACGAATCGGGTTGGAAAAAGCGGAACGAATGTCTCAAAATTACGTAAGCGGAAGCAGGGATTCATGCGCGTGTTGAGTGATCTGCAAATGCAGATTCAACACTTCACACAAGGAACGTAGGAGTCGCAAGTGACATTTCCAAACAGATGCGCATGCAAAACGTGAGATATGTTTACAAATTTGGTATGATTTAACTTGCAAGTTTCCAAACATTTGAACAAATCAATACACCTTTGAGCAAATCCCGATTTACAAGTCACAAATGTTGTCTTTGCGCTTGCAAATTTTGTCTTTGCGCTTGCAAATAATATCATTCGTGTGGATCATGGTGCATGTGTATACAAATAATATTGAAACAAATCTATCTCCATAGTCATGTGCCTTTGCATGCATGACTGAAAGGAATGGTTGCAGTACATGCTGAAATTCTGAGCATGCTGAGGTCACCTTCCTCAGATAGGGCACAAATTTGCAGGTGACATCCATGCAATAAAATTGCACTGGATGCCTTGATGCCACATTGTGAATGAGTAACAGGATAAGCATAAATTTCCCCCCGGAATTGATTGAGGGCCCTGTGGAATGTCCAACAAACTATGGATGCTCTGCCGCTTCATATCCAAACAAAAAAAGTTAGGTGACAACAGACCCACATCCTACAGTATCTCTAAGTAGTGGTGAATGTGAAAACAAAATTCAGCCTGCTTTTGAGTCTGCTTTCTGTAGTAAATGATAGTCAGTAGTTCTCGAGTTACAAGACCAGAAGCAGACAAGAACACATTGACAACAGAACATAATCTTTTGACACCCAAAAAGGCAAATTGTAGATTGTTGTGTCTGTAACATCGTCACGAAAAGGAGAATTATAAATTATGCACCTGAGTAATATGCCATGGCGGCAAACAGCAACCTCTAGGCCTTCCTCATCAAGAGAGTTGTTGACTTTCCTTGTGGCTTCTTTTGCTGCCACCAGCTCTGCTCTGCCACAAAGACCTTTGCCTGTCACCTGTAGATAGATAGATAGAATATTTTTATTATGTTTTTCACATCTCGTCAAAAGCTCAGCAAATCCTAATAAATGCAAACATACTTACATGTTTTGTTTTCTGTGGATTTCTTCCACTTTGTATTCCACCTCTTGGTCATTCAGGATGAAAATATTATCGAAGTAGGGCGGCTCACTTGAGCTATCCAGGAAGCATGATTGTGCATTAAGTTTAGTAATAGTTCAGAGCATACCTAAATCAGCCTTTTTACAAAGGAAATTGCAGCATGTTTCAACTTACTGCTGTTAGTGGTGTTGAAGTAGTGTCAGTTGTGGAGAATAATGAAAACATCTGTGCAATCAATGTTGAGATTTGAGTTTGTGTAAAGGTGGCAAATGTTGCTGGCTGGGTGTTGTGGGGAGGGGGTGGGCAAAATAGCCTACTCGCACACACAAAGAATTCCTATACCAAAAACATATGAAAGAAACACATACCTTATCAGACTGTATTGTCTATCTAAATAGAACATACAGTATGTGTACTATTACTGTACATACATATTATTCCTACAGTTTCATTTTTTTGCATTGCATTTTTTGTAACTGGAAAATCTAAATAAACCATGGGGGGGAAAAAAAGAAACACATACCTCCCACACTTGTTGAGTCTGTACAGTTTTCTGTTCCCATCCACTGCCACAGCTAACATGTTGGGGGTGCACGCCGGGCAAGTAAATGGCTGCTCCTTGCCAGGGTGGGAATTTCGTCATTTTAGGGGCAAGGCCATTTGGCCTTCACCTTCTTTTTTTTTTAGGGGCACCAAGGCCACATGATAGGGCACAAAGGCCACTGAGTAAAATTCGATGGTTTTACATTTCAGGGTTATCTCGACACAAATACATAGACCCGCTAGCCGCTGTAGGCTTTGAGAAACACTAACGCAGCCTCAAACTTCTTTAAGTTGAGGCCCAATCATGGCAGACTTTGGGGTCATAGGGCCCACCTACACATAGCCTACCTCACCCCACCTCTCATCAAATCATCATTATGATTATCATATCACAATTAGTATTATGCTATATTGTTAAACATACACTTTCACTTCAAAGCAGTCAATGTTTGTGCCAAAATTGTTTACAAAAAGTTTGTGAAAACTATGCACATCAGGGGTCTGCTTTAGGCTATACTAATGTAAGATAGATAGATATAGATAGATATAATTTACAGTTCATTCTTTTGCATGTTTGCATGAGAGATATCTGAAAACAACAGCAAATATGGGTGCTATTGTTTTGGGACGTTTCCCTCGTGCAAGCATCATAAGCCGTTTTCAGACAGGTTTCTGCACATTCTGCGATAATTACCTGCCGCATTTCTGACGATAGCGGACATTCTGACATGACGCATAGGGTATTTGCTGAAAGCAAAAGTCCGTGAACATTGCGAAAATACACCGCTGTCTGAAAACGGCTACACTCTGGTAGGCAAATGGAGAAATAAAATGATATGGTTTATAATGAAATTTCATTTGAATGCCTGAATGTAAGAAAACACAATACCAACGTTTGTCTATGGTAAAAGGCCGTGCAGATAGGCGTAAATCTGGAGATCTTTAAATGAAAGACTAAGGCTACAATCTTCTGACCATGTTATGTTCACTGACCATGTTATATTCATATTTGACTACCGGTAAACAATAGTCAATGCTAAACAATGTTTGCGCTGTTTGTATGGAAGTTGCGGGAATCCACGTTGCTCTATTAAATGTTGTTGAATAATTAAATAGCCTTCCGACAGGTTGAAGCTTTGACACTAACGTTATCATGTAGTTTCAGTTTCTGTCACGCAAACGCGCGCACACATGCATTCAATGAAAGCTCATACCACTACTTAATCGTATGGCTCTATGTTTAATCACATCGAATTAGTTAGCATTTCTTCCTGATTGCAGTAACGTTCGCTTTCTTTTTCTGTGTGTGATCAATTGCGCAGCAAATTATCAGGTGAAGCATGGACCTAATTTCACTCAAAGAGCAAAGAGCGTTCCGTATCAGTTCAATACTGAACAAGACTTTTATGTGTCAAATACGGGACGATTCTGTACTGAATGGTTGGTAACCCTAAGTCAGGGGCATAAAGGCCACTGTGGCCGTACGATGGGTTTTTTTTCACGGGGCATCAAGGCCAAAGTGTAGGGCAACGTCGGCCATGGCCGCATGGCCTTGGTCTAATTCCCACCCTGCTCCTTGCACAGCTTTGCCATTTCATATTCACAGATGGCCCACTCTAAGAAGCTTTTGTGAAGAGTGTCACTGCAAATTTTACCACTCTGTCAAAAAAACAGGTTGATCAGCTAACTTGGCTGATGATTTCTAGCAGTTATGCTAACAATGCTAATGATGCTAACAATGCTAACTTAGCAGATGATTTCTAGCATTTATGCTAACTATGCTAACCATAATAATTATGCTAACAAATGCTAATTTACTCCCAATCACAGAGGGGTTATTTACACTCGCCTCCCACAATAAATATTTCAAAAAGTCAAAGTCAAATGAATGTGTAGAAAGGCAAAGCTAGCATCAATTGTTGTCTTTCGGTTTTGGCCAACACACTACTGAAGCACTTGCAATTTACTATCAAATTGTACATATTTGTTTTTTTTAATGGATAGCTAATAATGTCTGATTGATTAATTGTGTGAAGGAGTGCACCCTGGTATATACTTTAAGTTCATTTTAATGCAGGCAAAATGTTTTTGTCGTGCATGAATGCTTTCCATTTGTTTGACACAGTGAAACCTATGCGAGATAATGGTCAACATTTTGAGAGAAGGTGTAATAAATCTGTGCAGCCAATGCAAATGTGCAAAGGCCTTTGCAAGCAATGACTTCTACTGTGCTGAGAAGATGAGGATGAAGACTAGGTAGATTTTCAAAGGAATTGAGAGATAATAATACTGGAACCAACCTTCTTGATGATCACTGGGTCTCCCTTCACAGTCTTTCTTGCGCTTGCGTTTACAAGGGCAAACAGGAACTGGAGTGGGGGTCCCTGTAGTTCTTTTCAGGAAGATCTCTCCAAGAAGCCAGGTAGCTTCCAACATATTATCTTTGCCTCCATTGGAGATGCAGACAAACAGACAGGGGGAGGGGGCGGCAGAGCGAGAGAGAGAAATATAAAGAAAGCAAGGGTGAGAGCGAGAGAGAAACAAATGTTTGTCAAAACACATTGTCTCCCAGCATTCTACAACCAGTTTAATGTTTGGAGTTAGTTGTTGCAGCACAAGAATTGTTTTGATAAGGCCAAATTGGGGCTCTCCCTCTGAGTTGTAGGTGACCCAAGATGGGACAAAAGCCTCAGTGAAGAGGGGGAAGCCAAGAGCATCTTGGACTTCCATGGACATCTCAAGGTTAGCAAGTAGTGTGCTGCTCCCTGGCCCAACTTCCAATTTTCTCTCAAACACTGTGCCAGACATGAACTGGTAGCACTGGGTCATCTGGGGCCTATTGCACAAAACTAGGATAAGGGATTAACCCGGGATATCTTGGTTATCCTGGCTCAATTTATCCGTGATCCAGTTGCACAAAAGCGGGATAGGGGGCAGCAGGATATGTTATGGTATAAGTTACCATGGCGATTTATTCTGTGGAGCTAGCCTGCTCCTGACCAGGCTCACAGCCAAGATAAGTTGATTCTAATGGTAATTACATAACCTGATTGGTTCAGCTAGCTGTCATTCAAATGAGACCTCCATGTGATTTTTTTTAAAGAGCTGTAGATTCCATTTAATATATTATTTGCAACATGCATTTACTCGCAAAACACAGCAGAATGTCTGCCTAATACCATATGGATGTCATTTAAATTATGGTGGCCTTATAATTAATAACATAGTCTACTCGTTGTTTGCTGCTTTTTTGACAGATGTTTGATGAATAGGCTGCTGTAGTAGTTGATTGGAAGTGGAGGGGACATTTTTCGAAGGTGTTTTGAACTAATTCGGCTTTTAAGACAAATTAAGATACGTTGTGCATCTTTGCGGTGGCAAAGCGCTTCCTAATGACGTTGCGTGCCGAGACAAGGAAGCTCTCACACACGTGGGTGCATACGTAAATTTGCATTCAGTTGATCTGCCACACCTACTCCCGCTATGTAACAGAAATAATCATGATCCCCCATCCAAAAAAGTAAAACTTTACCTCGTTGTTAGTCTATATCAAAAGCGGTTATTCACTTTGTGTGCAAGACGCTATTTTTCGCGTCTTTTTTTATTCCAACCTTGAGTTTTTGGGGGTGAAACGAGAACGCGCACACATACCGGATAACTTACACCTGGCTTGATGAATCCGTGTCTGCTTATCCTGGATTGGTCTTTGTGCAACCAATTAAGCCGGTATGCTCATGTTTTGGATTCAGTGATCGCAGCTCAGTAACTTATCCCGGATATCTTAATTCTGCTTTTTGTGCAACGGGCCCCTGATGACGAAAGGCCATGGTTTTGCAGATATTACGAAAATTGCAATTAATGTGGCTGATGGTTTTAAAAAAAAAACATGTTTCGCCTCAAAACACATTGTCCAGTACTGTACCAGAGGACCCAGCTTTTCTATTGCAGTGGCATAGTGAACCATGAAATGGTGTTTTGGCCGAAGATGGAGTTGAGGGTACAGTTCGAGGAAGAGGGCATGGTGTTCTTCAATTATTTTTTTCAGGTATGCAATGACTGGTCGTGTAACAGAGGGGGAAAATGCTATTTCCATTATGGAAAGAAGTAGAAGTAGAAGTTTCCACTCCTTGCTATCCTCAGGGACCAGATCTCCGATAAGGAGGGGCAGCATCCGAAGCAGGCACCACATCTGCGCAGCAGACTGACGCATGGAACCATCAGCATTTCTAAGGTCATGTCTACTAATGACTGATGGCTTGTTCTGCCTATCAGAAAACCCATAATCAAAGCTTGTGATCCTGTAATTTAGTCTTTCTAAGGTCACATGATGCCCTTCAATCAAAGAGGTCAACACCAGCTTCACTTCTAACGGCCCTATGCCCACCAATATATCGTGCATAATATCTGGGGCGAAATTATCAGTTACATGATAAAAGTTAAGTTGGTTCAACACTGTCCCTCTTTAGACCGGTTAGAGTAGGATTAGCGATCAATATATACAGTTAAGCCCAAAATTATTAGCCCCCCTTATGAATTCAGACATAATCCTTTGTTTATACATGAAAATGACCATTTCCAAGAATGTGCCTAGTTTATATGATTACAGAAGCGCAAAGACAGTATGCCCACAAAGTTTGATGATCATTGTTTACTCATGCTCTGATTTGTGACAAGAAAAGCAAAAATTGACATGTTCAAAATGATTAGCCCCCAGACCATTAATAGTCAATAGTGTAGCTTTTCTTTGCTTCAACTGACAACAACTTCTTTGAATAGTCTTTTACTATGTTGGCACATATCTCTTAAGCACTCTATAGCTCCAGCTCGTCCAAACTGCATGGTTTTCTTGTATGGACTCTTGCTTTAAGCACGTGCCACAGATTCTCAATGGGGTTGAGGTCTGGTCTCTGTGTAGGCTATTCCAGCACCTTGATTTTGGTATCCTTTAGGGCGTTTTAGACCACTTTTCACTATGCTTTGGGTTATTATCATGCTGAAGGACCTGGTGGTGACCTAAGCCTAGACTAAGAGCAGGCGTCTTGATGTTATCCCTCAAAAGGTCAACATAATCTTTCTTTTTCATGATCCCATGCACCCAAACAAGGCTCCCTCTGCCTGAGACAGCAACACAGCCCCATAACATGATGCCCCTACCACCATGCTTCACTGTGGGAACTGTATTTTTATGGTTGTAGGCCTTCCCTTTTTTCGCCAAACATAGGCAACATCCATGTGCCCAAACAGCTCCAGTTTAATGTCATCAGACCAAAGGACAGTTTTCCAAAACTCATTTTTAGCTTTTAAATGTGCATGGGCAAAGTTCAGTCTGACTTTGGAGCACCCCTTTTGGAGTAATGGGTTTTTTCTCAGCCGATGACCTTGAAGGCCTCCACAATAAAAATCCCTCGCTACTGTCTTCCTCAAGACTTTAACCCCAGAGGTCTCAAGGTCAGCAACTATCATTTTGGCGGATGTGCAGGGTTCCTTGCTAACATCCCTGATGATTTTTCTCTCTAGATTGAGATTCTCACATCACATTTTCATCCACACTTAGGTTTGTTATGCACAAACTTGGAACTATTTGTACTTTGTAATGATGCCTTGCACGGCTGTTCTACAGACTGTGAAGCATCTAGAGATTACAGTATAGCCTTTCTCCATATTATAGGCCTCAATGATGTTCTTTCTGAGGTCCAGACAGATTTCCTTTATCCTCAGTATGCCTGTAAAGGCAGTCCCCTCTCAGACAGGTGTTCAAGTGCCTGTAGGCCTGTTCCTTGAAGTCTTTAGGTAACAATCAATGCTGGTTGGGTGTTCAGGTGTTGTCTGGACATTAACTAACTGCAAAGGTGTGGCTTGAAAGGTGACAGGTTGGTCGTGTGTGTTTAAAAGCAAAAAAATCACATGGGGGCTATTAATTTTGACCACTCCACTTTTCACACAATTTGAGATTAAGCATTCCTAATAATGTATTAACACTCCAAAATGCACCAGATTCTACATAATAACACTGGCGAATGTTTGATTTTTAAAATTTGATCAGGGATGAAAAACTTAGGGAGAATTTTAGAGTAATATTCCAAAATTTCAGGGGGGCTAATAATTTTGGGCTTAACTGTATCTGCCTGGTGACTGGCAGTGTTGCGTGTCAAGGATGGGTCTTCTGTTGTCTGACCTTGTAAGATCTCTCTTTCCACCCTACACCACCGACAGACATGATGACCAGAGAAACTTTCTATGTAGCCAAGAATTGCATTAAAGGGATATTCCGCCATTTTTGAAAATACGCTCATTTTCCACCTCCCCTCGAGCAAAACAATCGATATTTACCTTGTTCCCGTTCATCCAGCCATTCTGTGAATCTGGCGATACAACTTTTAGCTTCAGCCTAGCATAGATCATTGAATCGGATTAGACCATTAGCTTCTCGCCTGCTAGCTTCATGTTTAAAAGTGACTAAGATTTCTGGTAATTTTCCCATTTAAAACGTGTCTCCTCTCAAGTTAGAAAATGCAATAAGACCAACTGAAAATGAAACCTGCCGTTTTTCTAGGCTGATTTGACATGGAACTACACTCTCATCTGGCGTAATAATCAAGGCAACTTGCAAACGTACCATATGCGCAGTGATATCGTACGCAGCATCTGAAAATAGTCCCAAGACTATAGACAACAAGTAGTAGTAGTGCCAGTAGTTTGCAAGTTGCTTGTGATTAGCCTAAACTTTGTGAGCAATCCACCAGATTGGTGCGCAATTTGACCCTTTCGCGAGTTGCAGATAGAAGAATATATAATTATATTTCGTGTAGGCTAAATTTACATTGATACCACCAGAGAGCTTGTGTTCTGTCAAGTGTCATGTGTATCAGTATGACTAGAACTTCGTGAGCAATCCGATAGAGAAGAATGGGTGAGCATTTTGCGTCTCAGATAATTTCTCTGCGCTGAAAACATTGTACAGTAGAGACATATACTATACCTGTAGTTCATCTAAAGAATTTCAATTAAACAAATCTGTAACTAGTGATCTATGGCGATCTATCTACTATCTAGCTGTCAGTGCAGATAATTCGCGTGTGCGCTGAAAACGGCGTTTAAGATGAATGGGAAAAGACAACCAGCATAGGCCTACCTATTACTGTAGCATTTATTGAGTTGTTAACACAATTTACAAACAACAAAACAAACATGGGAGAAAATGAGGAGAAACAAACCTTGAATTTTTTTCCTTCTGGATCCTGCCCCTTTGTCAGTCGTGAAAAAGGCCACTCAAAGAAAGATTATGCTTTATTATATCATGAATAACTCAGCAGTTGTGTTACATTTACCCAAGGTTTTAGTTACTGTAGTCTGGTATGGTCAGAAACACTGACCCAACTAGTAACCCAAACGCTGGGTGGGATTAAACAACCCAACAATAGTTGATATAACTCCATGACAGTACCCAACAGCTTCAACCCAGTGTTTGGGTTGAGGAAATAACCCAGTGTTTTTTAGAGTGTAATGAGTGTGCGTGTGCGTGTGAACATTCAAACATCAAAATGAACATAAAACTAGACAGAAGTTCTTCAATAGTTCAAAATATCATCAATATCATCATTAAAATGGTAAAAGGCACAATCAACATCATCAAATGGGTGCCTGGGTCAATTGGGCGGCAAGAAATGCCACCCGGGCGGACACTGCCATGTTCATCTCATAAAAAGCAGTCTGGACCACCTCCCACACTGGTCCACACTCCTTGAGGTAGTTGATGTCTAAGACATAATACGCCTTCAAACAGACATCAACTGCCCCAAGGAGGCTTCGCTGTTCTATCGCTTTCCCGGCTAGTATGACGAATGCTTGTGAGCAATTGTCCTCCTCCCCTAACATTAGAATATAGGGGTAGGCCCGGGTAGCTCCAGCCTCCGCCAAAGCCTTGACCATATTCGTACCAATCTGAAGACAAAGGGAGGACAGAGAGAGAAAGTAGCTGTTATGATTTTTAGTACAGGTATAACGATTATTAAAGCTTTAGAGCCACAAAGCCGCAGTGAATAACCAAAAAGGGACTTACTGGCTTGATGTTCAGGAAGGCCTTCCTGGCTTCCGCCAGACTATGCCTCACGGCTCTACGCCCCACCTTGTACACTGCACTGGGCAGCAGTGAGGGCAGTGTCTGGAATGCCAAAATGGTCTTAGCATCTATAGAATCAAAATTGGGATGCTTTAATCACATATGTAATATACATATAGTGCGAGACATTGAGATATTGTACACATTATACACAGATTATACTATCCCAACAGTTTTGCGGAGAGAGAACAGAGGTAGGAGGTGTACAAGATATTAGTGTTTTTTGCAAGACTACTGTTTATGATAGCATGTGCTTGTTTGTGTACATGCTAGAGATTCCCAACCTTTTCTCCTTGAAGGCACCCTTGCCTGTGTCTAAGGCAAGCCAGGGCCCCTATACCCGAAGTCCTACCCGCATACACACAAGACATGCCAGGGATGAATTACCAATGCCTAGTCTAGCCCAACCTGAAGGTTGCTTATGCAAGTTCAGAGGTTGGGGTCATAAATAGCTGCATGAATTTAAATGTGGGTGTGTGTGTAATTTGGATTACAGAATTTTGATTATCCAACTGGTTGTGTTATAATAATATGATGACCCTATTTCTAAGTGCCATTGTTTTCTGTATTGTTGTATTGTGTTTCTGTTGTATGTTACAACATATGTTGTGACTTAGAAGTAAGAAAAGAAAAATACAACAACATGCAACTTATTTTTTTTTTTAAATATTGTCAATGTAACATGTTTACAAAGGAACCAGGCCTGCCAGGAAAATGTGTTTCTCCAATGACCTTACTTCCTGCCATTTGTGATTACGTAACGTTATATTGTGAAGCTATTGGATGTGATTTGACATGGAACTACACTCTCATCTGGCGTAATAATCAAGGCAACTTGCAAACTACCGGCACTACTACTGCTTGTTGTCTATGGGGACTATTTTCAGATGCTGCGTACGATATCACTGCGCCTATGGTACGTTTGCAAGTTGCCTTGATTATTACGCCAGATGAGAGTGTAGTTCCATGTCAAATCAGCCTAGAAAAACGCCAGGTTTAATTTTCAGTTGGTCTTATTGCACTTTCTAACTTGAGAGGGGACACGTTTTAAATGGGAAAATTACCAGAAATCTTAGTCACTTTTAAACATGAAGCTAGCAGGCGAGAAGCTAATGGTCTAATCCGATTCAATGATCTATGCTAGGCTGAAGCTGAAAGTTGTATCGCCAGACTCACAGAATGGCTGGATGAACGGGAACAAGGTAAATATCGATTGTTTTGCTCGAGGGGAGGTGGAAAATGAGGGTATTTCCAAAAATGGCAGAATATCCCTTTAACGTGGGTGAAGTCTTAAGCAAAATTACCCTTGGCTGAAGTGACGCTAAAACAGGCCGACGCCGAACAGAAGAAGCAGCCAACGCCGAGCTTGTCAACTAATGAAGATTGGTCATTTTGTCAACCAATGAAGATTGGTAATTTTGTCAACCAATGAAGATTGGTAATTTTGTCAAGTAATGAAGATTGGTCATTTTGTCAACCAATGAAGATTGGTCATTTTTACCAATGAAGATTGGTCATTTTGTCAACTAATGAAGATTGGTCATTTTGACCAATGAAGAATGGTCATTTTGACCAATGAAGAATGGTCATTTTGACCAATGAAGATTTGTCATTTTGTCAACTAATGAAGATTGGTCATTTTGTCAACCAATGAAGAGTGGTCATTTTGTCAACTAATGAAGATTGGTCATTTTGTCTAGTAATGAAGATTGGTCGTTTTTACCAATGAAGATTGATCATTTTGTCAACTAATAAAGATTGGTCCTTTTGTCAACTAATGAAGATTGGTCATTTGGTCAACGAATGAAGATTGGTCATTTTGTCAAACAATCTTTTTAACCAATATGTTATTCGGACACATATTACACAATCTAATGGTTAAAACAACCTAGTTAGATTGGTCATTTTGTCAACTAATGAAGATTGGTCATTTTTACCAATGAAGATTGGTCATTTTGTCAACTAATGAAGATTGGTCATTTTGTCAAGTAATGAAGATTGGTAATTTTGTCAAGTAATGAAGATTGGTCATTTTGTCAACCAATGAAGATTGGTCATTTTTACCAATGAAGATTGGTCATTTTGTCAACTAATGAAGATTGGTCATTTTTACCAATGAAGGTTGGTCATTTAGTCAACTAAAGAAGATTGGTCATTTTTACCAATGAAGATTGGTCATTTTGTCAAACAATCTTTTTAACCAATATGTTATTCGGACACATATTACACAATCTAATGGTTACAACAACCTAGTTAGATTGGCCATTTTGTCAACTAATGAAGATTGGTCATTCTGTCAACCAATGAAGATTGGTCATTTTTACCAATGAAGATTGGTCATTTTTACCAATGAAGATTGGTCATTTTGTCAACTAATGAAGATTGGTCATTTTTACCAATGAAGATTGGTCATTTTTACCAATGAAGATTGGTCATTTTTACAAATGAAGATTGGTCATTTTGTCAAACAATATTTTTAACCAATATGTTATTCAGACACATATATTACACAATCTAATAGTTAAAACAACCTGGTTAGATTGGCCATTTTGTCAACTAATGAAGATTGGTCATTTTAACCAATGAAGATTGGTCATTTTTTACAGTAGGCTATGTATAAGAATAAAAATACAGTATGTACATTTGCAAATAAATAGTCACTATGGGTGGGATAGAGTAATGCAATTGTCCGGAGGGGGGATGTCCGCCTCCTTGTTGTCCTTGTCAAGGTTGCCATGGTCGTGGAAACCTCAACAACAGGCACAAGCAAGATGCAATGTGCAATACGGCCTCTGTGGATCATCTAGCGGCTAGATTCTGTCCTGCTGAAGCTGACGTCAACTGTTAGCCTCACTGAGAGTCGCCCGTTTTACAGCGACGGTTCCAAGTTTTGACATTTGCATAGCGCTTGAGAGAGCTGCCAGTGGGACTTGGAGGTTCGCTGTATGTCCATTTTACCCACCGAACTGTCATCATTCAACTATGACACGGTAAACTTGGTGTTGCGTTCTATCAACCCCTGTTACGGTCCACTTTATCATGGGTTATAGACACAGTAAATCCCTTTGGGAAGTCTGTATTTGGTCACTTTAAGTGCATCCAGTTCCCATTTTGCCTGCTCTCCATCCCTGGCATTGCATTTTGGTAGCCGTGAAGCCCCACGTATCAGGATCGGTCTCTGGATGCTTAGTTTCCGATTTTCTAATTTCTCTCTGAGATGCCGGCGTCTTGTAAACAAGGCTATGTCCTCTGCCAGTTGATTCCGTTTTCCCTTCAGCTTTCCCTTCACCTTTACTTCAGCTCTCACTGCCACATCCATATTGAAATCAACAGTTCTTTCCTGACCCAGTTTACTGCCATAGCCCAGGCATCCTCCCAGTTTGTGGTGTCAGTATTGAAGTTGAAATCTGCCAATACACCTTCAAAGTGTTCAGTGATGACTGCAACTGTATCCTCAGTCCAATCGCTGCAGACCGTGTTAACTTGCGTGTGGAGTTTCCTGTCTGTTGGCTTGGTTTGCACAGCCAGCTTAAGACGTTTGTACGCATCTTGGATGGTTCTATTTTCCAAAGTTCTGTTGTTGAACTTTAAGCAGTAATCAAGGTGATGGTGTACCTTGAGATATCTTTTGAAGGATTTGGCAAGGGCTTTAGTGACTGCCTTTCCTTCTGCCATATCTTCTTGTTTTAACTTGCCTTCTATGTCTTCTTGTTTCTTTTTGTTTTCTTTCGTCAAGGAATAACAGCTCTTTTAGTAGCAATGCGTATAGCTTTGTTTTGCTTCTTGTAAGACAGCAGGCTTCTGAAGATATCTGGTGGCTCTCTGGTTGAAAGCAGCCTTCTCAAGACCTTTGATTCAGTGGAGAGAAGACTTCTCTGCTGAGTTTTGTCTCTAAGAATGGAAGGGTTAGTCAGCAGGTTTTGCCTATACTTATATGTGGTACCTTCTAGCCCCACCCACAGGATATGAGCCATATAGTCGTTAGTACAGTGAACATCAGTTAATTGCTCCATTATCACCTCTCTCTGTCACATGTAAATAGGTCACTTACTGATTGTAAAAGCATATATGCACTGACCCTCCCCAAAGTGAAGTTACACACCAAAATAAAGCTTAGACAATGGTCTTTACAATAATTCCAGCCATTGGCATTTTTTTAGAGTTTGTGATCAAAATAATGACATTCATTAAATAAATCACCACTCACATATCTGGGGAATGTCAGCCTCTGCACTTACTTTCCCCAAATGAGTGAGTTCTGAATTTTAAATGAATGTCATTTACTGATTATAAAGTCTTTAAAAACATGCAGAGTACATGATTCACAGTGACAGATATTTGTATTAGCTTTAAAGTTAAGTTAATTATGTGTCTTACTAATGTTTAAGGGGTGTGAGGTGTGTCTTTTAATTCCAACACGGTACACACCAAAATAGAGCTTCGACTATGCCGGGTTTAATGTATTTCTTATTTACAGTGGGGAGAACATGTATTTGATAGCTACCATGCTAAAGTTGCCTAAAAAGAGGAATATAAAATATTCATTTGACAATTGATCTTAATGCCTTACTTCAAAACATGAGTAAAAATCTAACCGCTAAGGACACCAATTTTCCTTGTGATTGAAGAATGTATCGTAAATAAATAAATGTTCTTCCTTAAATGCTAGGGAGAAGGAAGTATTTGACCCCCTACAGTATGTAACCCTATGGGAATGTAACACACAGGGGCAGGCAGATTTTTCTTTTTAAAAGGCCAGCCATTTCATGGATCCAGGATAAAGTTCCCTCGGCCGTTGGAATTAAAATAGCCCCACATCATCACATACCCATGATGCAAATCAAACAGGCTAATAGGCCTACTGGAAAAAGCACCATGCCTCTTTATGCCATGCCATGCCATGCCACCATATTCCTCTTTTCAGGCAACTTTAGCATGGTATCAAATACATGTTCTCCCCACTGTATATTTCTCTCTTACTTTAAAAGAATCCAATCATTCAAAAATCAAACAAATGATGTTTATGTGCAAATCAGAATCAGCTTTATTTGCGTAAAACAAACAAGGAATTAGACCCTGGTTAACTTTGTTCTCAAAGTACAACACTCAAACAAATAAAACATATAAGAATAATAAAAAAAATAGAACAGTAAGAATAGATTGAATGGTAGTAGGCTATGTATAAGAATAAATATACAGTATGTACATTTGCAAATAAATAGTCACTGTGGGTGGGATAGAGTAATGCAATTGTCCGGAGGGGGGATGTCCGCATCCTTGTTGTCCTTGTCAAGGTTGCCATGGTCTTGGAAACCTCAACAGGCACAAGCAAGACGCAATGTGCAATACGGCCTCTCTGGATCATCTAGCGGCTAGATTCTGTTCTGCTGAAGTCCGGCGTCATCAAACTTCCGGAGAAGGAGCCTGAAGCTGACATCAACTGTTAGCCTCACTGAGAGTCGCCCGTTTTACAGCGACGGTTCCAAGTTTTGACATTTGTGCCAAATGTGGCAAAGTGAATGGTTTGCTAAATTGACACATGTCGACTACGCCATCTGAGGCCCTTCCCCTCAGAATATAAATTCTTAGAAACTGGATTAAGGCATCACAATTTACCAGGCAACACAGGTTCGGGGTCACGGAAAACCAGAGAGGCGTGTGTCCAAAAATAAACTCTTTATTACAATTAAGAACATAGGGAGTGAGTTCTCTCCAGTGTGGGTTCGCTCAAGTCAGTATTATTCTCCAGTGTGGATTCGCTAAACAGCAGTAGTACTCTCCAGAGTGAGTTCGCTAAAGTCAGTATGGTGGCTATTCAGGGAATGAGACACTCGTGAATACACAGCACTACAATGCACAGCACTCAGTTGTCACAGCAAACAGTGTAATCATCACAATCACTCACGCAGGCTTATGGTGACAAATCATGACACGCAGTGCAACAAGCTAAGGAATTAGCCTCCATAACCGAACTGAATTCGTAGTCACTCGTGAGCAAACAGCAGCACACCTGTCGTCACTTCAGTTAATCAATGAGGGCTGACTTCGTGGTGGCTAAACACAGCCGACTCACAAACGGAATGAAACAAACACAAACACAAAACAGAACTAAACAAAACAGGACAAAACAGGACAAAACACTTCCGGCGCCGACGAGAGTGGCAGCAACCTAGTAGCTCCGTAGCGTTTTGTGTTTTTTACGTGTTTTTATGTGTTTTTTTGTTTACTTAAACATACTTTCTTACTTCGGATTACACACTTAAGGAGTATTTTTTATTTCTATCCTATGGATATGGATCAACAACACCGTTTCGGCGGCAGCAAATTTGTTTACACAAGGAAACAGCTGCTTGCACTACGCATACATGCCGGTGAGTCTAACGCTAACATCCCGGAGGAACTATGGTGCTTTCGGGGCTGCAGAGCTGGACTCAAAGTGAAGACGAGGCGACGGGAGATACGGGAGAAGAAGTGGAGATTTAAGCCCGCAGTTCCATCAATGGTGATGGGAAACGTGAACTCACTGGCCAACAAAACTGACGAACTGGCTTCCCTGGTAAGAAATCAGAAACTATACAGGGAATGTAGTTTAATATGTCTCACGGAGACGTTGTTGACTAGCTCCATCCCTACTGCTAACGTTGAGCTACCTGGCTTTAGCGTGGCCCGTTTGGACAGAGACAATAAACTTTCTGGCAAGAAGAAGGGCGGTGGACTGGTGATTTACAGTAACGACAGATGGTGCAACCCCGGTCATGTTACAGTTAAAGAAACTGCATGTTGTAAGGATGTGGAGTTAATAGCAGTGAGCCTTCGACCGTATTACTTGCCGAGGGAATTCACGCATGCCATTGTTGTCTGTGTTTACGTCCCACCACGAGCCCTACCGGACGTAGCGTGTGACATCATTCACTCTACAATTGCAAGACTCCAAACTCAGCACACAGATGCTTTCTTTGCGATCTCTGGAGACTTTAACCACATAACACTGGATTCTACCCTCACAAATTTCTACCAGTTTGTTGATTGCCCGACTAGGAAAAACAGGACAATAGACCTCATGTATGCAAACGTGAGGGATGCATACAGCGCCACCCCCCTTCCCCCCCTCGGAAAATCAGATCACAACCTTGTTCACCTGCAACCAATGTACATACCTAAAGTGCAGAGGCTACCATGTGACACACGCACTTTCAGGAAGTGGACCCCAGGAGCAGATGAGGCTTTGAGAGACTGTTTTGAGTCCACTGACTGGAATGTACTACAGAATGGTGATTTGGAGGAGGCCACACATTGCATGACTGACTACCTGAACTTCTGTATGGATGTTGTTGTTCCCACAAGAACTGTGCGCTGCTTTCCAAACAACAAGCCTTGGATAACCAGCAATGTCAAGGCCCTTCTAAATAGGAAAAAGATGGCGTTCAAAGAGGGGAACCAGGCAGAGCTGAGGCAAGTGCAGGGGAGCTCAAAGTCAGGCTGAAAGAGGCCAAGAAGGATTACAGGAAGAAGGTAGAACAGAAGCTGCAGGAGAACAACATGAAGGAGGTCTGGGATGGAATGAAGACCATCACTGGACTTAGGAAAAGCAGCAGCTCTGTGGAGGGCGATATGGACAGGGCGAACCAGCTAAACCAGTTCTACAACAGGTTTGATTGCCCTGCTTCAGTGGACAATGGTCGTCCATCATCACCATCACCAGCACCATCAACTGCTTCAGTGGACAATTGTCGTCCACCATCACCATCACCATCAACATCACTAGCACCATCAACTACGGACACTGCTCTTGCTGGCTTAACTGCCCAACTCACACCTCCCCCCTCACCCCCAGTGCAGCACGTCCCCTCCTCCCCTACCCCCCGGAGTGACCAAGACCTTGGTAACTCCTCACCCCCTCCCCTCCCCCCTCATCATAACGGCAGATCAAGTTAGAGGACAGCTGAAGAAACTCCATCCCAGGAAAGCAGCCGGACCTGACGGACTGTGTCCAAGACTGCTCAAGGCCTGTGCTGCTGAACTGGGAGAGCCACTGGAGCATATCTTCAACCAAAGTCTACGTCTCGGGAAAGTCCCAACACTGTGGAAGACATCATGTCTTATCCCCGTCCCCAAGGAACCACATCCACGTGAGCTGAATGACTTCAGGCCAGTTGCTCTCACATCACACCTGATGAAGACCCTGGAGAGACTGGTTCTGGGGATACTTAGGCCACAGGTGCGCCATGCACTAGATCCGTTACAGTTTGCATACCAGGAGAAAGTGGGCGTCGACGATGCAATCTCCTACCTCCTACACAGGACACACTCTCACCTGGACAAGGGGAAAAGTGCTGTGAGAATCATGTTCTTTGACTTCTCTAGTGCTTTTAACACCATCCAACCCCCCAGATTGAGTGACAAGCTCCTGCAGATGGGTGTGGATGCTCATCTAGTATCCTGGATTGCAGACTACCTGACAGAGCGGCCACAGTTTGTCAGACTGAAGGACTGCCTCTCCAACACTGTAATCAGCAGCACAGGTGCTCCACAGGGAACGGTGCTCTCTCCAGTCCTGTTCACCCTTTACACGTCTGACTTCTGCTACAACACGGAGTCATGTCACATGCAGAAGTTTTCAGACGATACTGCAATTGTGGGATGTATCAGGGATGGGCAGGAGGAGGAATACAGGAGCCTGGTGGAGGACTTTGTGCAATGGTGCAGACTCAACCACCTACAACTCAACACGACCAAGACCAAGGAGATGGTAGTAGATTTCAGGAGGTCTAAGCCTGCTCTGCTGCCAGTCACCATTGAGGAGGTCAATGTGGAGGTGGTGAACACATACAAGTACCTGGGCGTACATCTGGACGATAAACTGGACTGGTCAGTCAACACTGAAGCAATATACAAGAAAGGGCAGAGCAGGCTGTACTTCCTGAGGAGGCTGCACTCCTTCAATGTCTGCAGCAAGCTCCTCTGGATGTTTTACCAGTCTGTTGTTGCCAGCGTCCTCTTCTATGCTGTGGCATACTGGGGAGGAAGCACTAGAAAGAGGGATGCTGGGCGACTAGACAGGCTGGTAAGGAAGGCTGGCTCTGTTGTGGGAGCTGATCTGGAGTGCATCACTTCAGTATCAGACAAAAGGAGCCTGAACAAGCTACACAGCATCCTGGACAATGACTGTCATCCACTCTATAGCACTATCATACAGCAGAAGAGCTTGATCAGCTGGAGACTACGCTCCATGACATGCACAACAGACAGACTGAGAAAGTAATTTGTACCCCGGGCCATACAACTGTACAATGCTTCACTGAAGGGAAAAGGAGAGTTGGACTTCTATGCATAGTACATCTGCACCTCCACCCTCTTATACACTTACATGGCATGGCTTACATGTCTACCCTCATGTCTAACTCTTATATTATTACTATGTTAAGTTTATTTTAATTGTCCATATATTTATATTAGTACTGTTATTATTATTACTATGCTTACATTTTGTACTGTACAGATTTATTACTGGTCACTAGAATTTAATCTTGCACTGTTGCACTGTTGGACTTATTTGCACTACCAACTTGACACACACCTCAGACTGGATCACAGTACCAATCCTCAGTACATTCATGCATACCTTATTCTACTGCTCCTTTAGTCATGTTGATTGTTGATTTGCTTTTTAATTTTCCTGTTTACATTGTTTACATTGTACTGTATGCTGTGTGTGGTGTCTTAAGCTCTGTCTTGGGGATCAATAAAGTATCTATCTATCTATCTATCTATCTATCTATCTACATCTGTCTTCCAGAGTATACCAAGTGATAAGGGCTTATATGATGCTTTTGTTATGAATTTATATAAGTCTGAGACAATACCATTGATTTTACCCTTGGTGTCAAGTATTACATGAAGGGAATGATTCCCCATCTCTATACCCCAAGGGACGCCCTGAGCGTGCATTGCCGTACGTAACTGTAAATAAAAATAAAAAGTGCCTGATAAGTTGTAGGATCTCTCTAGGTCATGGAATGCATGGAGGCCCTGTTTCCCTATGTAATAAAGTGAGAGTCTTAACACAGAGCAGGTGACCCAAATGGATGGATGAAAAGGAGGCTGTGACCTGTCAGTCACACACACACACGTGAGACACACGTTCAAACCCACACTGGCCACTAGGGCATTAAGTGCACACTAAGGTGGAGCTCTGTTATCTAGGGGTTTAACGGGAGGAGCAAGTCACAGCCAAGGGACCGGAGAAATAAACACCACAAATACAAAAGAAAACTAAAGTTAAACCAGGGGAAGAGTTGAAATAAAGAGGGGAATGTAACTAAGCAGCCCTTGTCTCACGACAGGAGACGTGCTGAACGGGCTGCTTCAAGAACACTGGTCGAGTAGACCAGTGACGAGTGGGAGAGGGCAAACTAGTAAATTAATACGTAAACCAAAATGAAACACAACAAAGGGGGGAATGTAACTAAGCAGCCCTTGTCTCACAACAGGAGACGTGCTGAACGGGCTGCTTCAAGAACACTGGTCGAGTAGACCAGTGACGAGTGGGAGAGGGCAAACTAGTAAATTAATACATAAACCAAAATGAAACACAACAAAGGGGGGAATGTAACTAAGCAGCCCTTGTCTCACGACAGGAGACGTGCTGAACGGGCTGCTTCAAGAACACTGGTCGAGTAGACCAGTGACGAGTGGGAGAGGGCAAACTAGTAAATTAATACATAAACCAAAATGAAACACAACAAAGGGGGGAATGTAACTAAAGGCTGGCTTACATTGCACGATTTTGGTCTGTTTTAACAGTCGGCGACTACTTTTCCAAAATCGGGCGGAAATCTTGCCAGTTGTACTAGAATCTCGGCGCGCTCCCGTCATCTAAATCGTTAAGTGTAAGGTGCCAATCTTAGCGGTTTTAAGTCCGTCGGAGTCAGTCTTTTTCTAGTTTTGCCGTTACGACAATATCAAACATGTTTGATATTATCGTAAGTCTTTTCAGTCGTGGCTCATGCAAATAGTGACGTGAACATTAAAAACCAATAGTGACCTCGGTCGACGAACACGAAAACGGAAGGGGCAAAATAGGCGACAGCTGTAGCCTGTATGATTACTTGTTATTTCATTTCTTATAATTTATTAGTCGGCTATTCTACGTGACAGAACAACTCTATATCTGTTAGTGATGTCACACTATCAAACAATGCTGCAGAAATGCGAAAAAATTACTTTGATATGAGTAGCCTATCATGTGAGTTCCTGTTGATGATGACGTATAGCCTAGTGCACGATGGAAGTAATTTGAAGGAATCTAGCAGCAGTCTTGCAAATAGTGACCACAGTCTTTGCAAAATCCTAATCTGAGACTGGCCTGTGACTAGTCTGTGACTAAAAACTCAATGAATTGTCTTTAGATGTGAGAGGGTCTGAGACTGTAGTCTTTCAAAAATCTTTTCCAAATCTTTGCAAAGTCTGGCAATGTAAGGTAGGCTTAAGCAGCCCTTGTCTCACGACAGGAGACGTGCTGAACGGGCTGCTTCAAGAACACTGGTCGAGTAGACTCAGTGACGAGTGGGAGAGGGCAAACTAGTAAATTAATACATAAACCAAAATAAAACACAACAAAGAGGGGAATGTAACTAAGCAGCCCTTGTCTCACGACAGGAGACGTGCTGAACGGGCTGCTTCAAGAACACTGGTCGAGTAGACTCAGTGACGAGTGGGAGAGGGCAAACTAGTAAATTAATACATAAACCAAAATAAAACACAACAAAGAGGGGAATGTAACTAAGCAGCCCTTGTCTCACGACAGGAGACGTGCTGAACGGGCTGCTTCAAGAACACTGGTCGAATAGACCAGTGACGAGTGGGAGAGGGCAAACTAGTAAATTAATAAACCAAAATAAAACACAACAAAGAGGGTGGCTGTAAACACAATTAGCTAACTGACTACGGACACAAAATAAGTAGGGGAAAAACAGTGGTCAAGCTAACATGTGGTCAAACTGCTGCTGTGATCTAAAAAGAAGAGAATTGAGATGAACATTTTGCACAGTATGGCATGTCTTAGATCACATACATATTTTAATAGCTAGAAAACCACACATTACCAATATAACACTTTAAAAATAGCCATTGCCCCTTTAGCTACCCGGGGATTAAAAGAAGCAATGCTTCACTTGCCTTTACTTATGCTGGCCATACACACGGGAGGCCCAGACGGAGCCAGGACGGGAGGACAGAACCATGTCAGGCCGACATCCATGCACACTAATAACCACAGGGGACGGGAGTGGAACGCTACAATAAAGCGAGTCAGACATTACGACCAGAGACAGAAACGGCAGCGGCAACAAGGCAGGTGGCTAACCTAACATGGTACATTAGTGATGTGATAGAAGCTACCCCTCGTCCACTGGTCATAAGTCAAACTCTGTAGCAGAGGTGCTTATAGTAGAAAGAATGGCATGAGACTGGTGTACGCTAAAGCCATACAGTTGAAGCTAGAGCCAGCTATTTTGAAGCTGGAGCAAAACTACGGGAAAGTCATGAAATCATTCACGCCTCGTAGTTCAATCAGCACGATTACAACATTATAAGCTATGCTTACTCTAGCCATTGTTAGCGTCACAGGCTACATTGAAGGCAAACTAGTAGTACACAAGGAGAAGACTTAACGTTACATAAAAAACAGTTTACATACCAAGGCCCAGTATCCAACGTGAGCGCCACTGAAGAAAGAGGCCTCGAATGGCGACAGCCCTAGTCTCGACCGGCGACGGCAACGTGCTTTTCAAACAATGAGAGCATCCCTAGTTTTATCCGGGAGAAAGTCAGGTCGCCCTTGATGTACGTCACACCCACAGGTGTTAATCATGGGCTGAATGGCTCTAACCTGACTACACTATAACATCCTTGAGGACACAAACCCCTCTATTGCTCCACTGCGGGAACATTGGTTTCTTCTCAATTAAGAGAGAGTAATTGTTGAAGATAGGGGATTGAGCGAAGAATGTATTTGTGATCTTGGCAAATCGTTGGACTTTGTGCCATACCATGAAGAGATATGAAATTATTGATCCAAAATCACGTTTGACCTTACTCTGGGGTATGTTATAATATATCAGACTAGACAAACAATGTGGGTATGTTACATGTTCTTCAATGGGACGCCATGACACCAAAATCTTTGGATTCAACCAATTGACAAGTGGACGTAAAACAAAACTCCAGGAATACCACTCAAAGTTGGGCAAACTGACCCCTCCCGATAGTCTATGTCTTTGTAATGTAGATGCTTTAATTCTGGGGTTTTTTCCGTTCCATAAATAAGAACTAATGATGGAATGTAGCTTCTTCCAGTAACCAACTGGTGGGGCTAAAGGGATCATACTGCTCACAAAATTAATGCGAGGCAGTATGTTCATCTTGATGACTGAAAGTCTGGACTGGAAAGAGGTAGGGAGCAAACCCCATCTGTTCAGGTCGCTATCCACGTTTTCTAAAGCTTTATTATAGTTGTCAGCAATTAATAAATTAAGGGAGGGATGGATGGACACCCCTAGATATGTAAAACTACTGACAACTGGGATATCAAAAAGTGGTATCTGTTCACCCGATCCCCCCAGCAACATTAAAGCCGATTTTGTCCAGTTTATTTTATAGCCTGAAATACTACTAAAGTTCTTAAAGATTTCTAGAAGATGTGGGAGGGATTCAGACGGATTCTTTGTAAAAATTAGGATGTCATCTGCATACAGAGATATGTTATGCGGTGTATCGCGAATAGTGATTGGGTCTAGAGCTTCAGACTGCCGTATTGCCTGGGCAACAGGTTCCAGAGACAAAGAGAATAAAAGTGGAGATAGAGGGCAACCCTGACGGGACGATCTTGTAACTGGGAACCTGGCTGAGCAATTGCTACCTGTTATAACGACTGCCGAGGGGTTAGCATACAATAACTTTATCATAGAGATAAGGCTATCACTGAAACCCATGATTTGGAGGACAGACCATAAGTAACTCCACTCCAGTCGATCAGGGCCCTTGAGTCGTGGGTCTGTCTGAGGTTTCTTCCTATATGTATCTCCAATTCTAGGGAGTTTTTCCTTGCCCCTGTTACTCATGGGCTCTCTTTGAATGTCTAACACTCTGTAAAGCGCCTTGAGACATGTGTAATGTATTGGCGCTCTATAAGCAACATTAAATTGAAAATTGAAATTCTCGGCGTCTAATGAAAGAATGGCATTTTGATCTTCTGAGTTGGAAACTGAATCTATAATGTGCAGCAAGCGGCGGACATTGTCTGATGCTAGTCTAGTTTTAATGAACCCAGTTTGGTCGTGGTGAACCAAATGAGGCATGAAGCGCTCTAAGCGTGTTGCTAAGACCTTAGCGTAGAGCTTAACTTCACAGTTCAGAAGACTTAGAGGTCTGTAAGAGGAACAGTCATCGGATGGCTTGCCTTTCTTAAGCAACAGAGATATTATTGCAATATTTGAACTAGCATAGAAGGAGCCTCTGTTAATGGAGAAGTTAAACATATTCAACAGAAGAGGGCCAAGCTGGGGCCAGAAGACCTCAAACAATTCTGGTGGTATTCCGTCCAGGCCCGGAGACCTGCCTCTGTTCATTGCTTTAATGGCTAATCTCAGTTCTTCCAAATGAATAGGTGCCTCTAAGGAACTCACAGCTTCAGGAGATAATTTGGGTAGTTGCAATGGTTTGAGGAATTCAGAGCAGACTTTATCATCTTGGGGCACCTCTGATGTGTAAAGACTTTGATAAAACAATTGAAAACTCCTGTTAATGCGTACTGGGTCCGATGTTATGTCCCCCTCCTTAGTCCTTATACTGTAGCTGATATATTTGCTAGGTCATCATTCTTTCTTAGTTTATAAGCAAGCAAACGGCTGGGATGAGCGCTGCTATAGTAATGATTTTGCCTAGTCCGATGGATAGTAAATTCTGCTTCTCTTCTTAACAAGCTGTTAAGTTCATCGCATAATTTATGTCGCTTACAGATGTTTTCTGGAGAAGTATTATTTAGCATTTCCTCTTCAAGGGCAGCAATTTCAGACTCCAAGCAATTTACACAATATTTTTTGGATTTATTGAGATTAGATGCAAAGGAAATCGTTTTATTTCTGATGCACCCTTTAACTGCCTCCCACAGTGCACGTGGATCATCCACTGAAGGTCCATTTATTTTAATAAATTCCTCCAACTCAGCCTCCAGCTCGTGTATGAATGTGTCATTCTGAAGCAGTGATGTATTAAAACGCCACCGGACTGCCCTAGGTTGACCAACCCTTAATGAAATACTACATAGAACAGCCCTGTGATCGGATAAAGCTATTGGAGTCATTGCAGTACTGCAAATCTCATTGAAAAGAGTTTTGGAAGCAAAAATGTAGTCTATTCTTGAGAAAGATTTATGACGGGCAGAAAAAAAGGAATATTCTCTGGAAGAGGGATTCATCATTCGCCATGTATCAGTCACCCCATAGTCGGTGGACAGTTTCTGCAATGCCAAAGATGCCAGTCGCTGATCTCTGCTTTCTGTTACCCCTGTTCTGTCAATATTGTGAAGCCATGCAGCGTTAAAGTCACCCCCTATTAAAAGCTGATAGTCTGGGAGAGCTGTTAATGTAGAAGCCAATGAGTTATAAAAAAGCTGGTCAAAGCAATTTGGAGCATAGACACATATAAGTGCAATTTTGATACCATTGTAAACTATCTTCAGAAAGTGATACGACCATCATCAGATCCCCCTGAGCCCATGTTGGTATAATGTAGGTTGCATTTTGCAGCTATAAGGACACCTTTGCTCTTCTTGGTATAGCAAGAGGAAGCGACCACGTGATAGTACTTGTTCTTAAATCTATGTACATCAGATTCAAGTTGGCTAAATGTGACTCTTGAATGAAAGCAAAATGGATATTCTTTCTATAAAGGAGCTTCAAAGTGCTTGTTCGCTTCTGGGGAGAGTTAAGGCCTGGTGCATTCCATGACATAATATTAATACTACTCATATTTATTTAAATTGTCGTTTGGCATAAGCATGAGGAGAATACAAAATAAAAAAAGAGAGAAGAGAGAGAGAAAAAAAGCATGTTTGACAAAGAGCAAAGTTTGATAAGGTCGATACCCGGGCAACCCCCCCACCCCCACACGCGCACACACGCACAATAGGGAACACTGGAATAATGCAAATAATGACAACAATAACGACGAAGAAAGAAACAAAAAAAAACCACATAAACGGACAAAAAGCTCAACCTTAACCATCAAGAGTCCTCTCAAGAAAGAGAGAAGACTACCCACCCTCCCAAAAAATATACCTGTCATCATGGAAAAACAGTCATAGCCCCTCCACCCTCCATGAAAATATACAATTTGGCTTTTAGCTGCGGGTCAGAGCGCCATGCTAGATTAGGAACATTAATAATTATTCTCGAGACATTTGACCATAGCGCCTAACAGAGCCCTGTGTTAATGAATTAAGCTAGCTGCGGTTTTACAAGTCTGACAACATAGGAAACAGCTCACGTTGTAGGGTGACAATAAATGGACCTGATAACGAAACATAATTTACGCAAACAGATAAAGGCGCAATGTAATTCGGCAGCCTGGACAGTTCTTAGTTCTTAGAAATGTGTTGAAATAAACTTCTCAGGTCAGTCTTGGCCAAATTAAACTTTCTCTGTACCGTAGTCCCTTTCAATGAACTTTCATGTACGGCTCTGCTACAAATGCAACTCTATCTCCATCTGCTGATCATTCCATTCCAGGTACTCTTGTTGTACATCTAGGCAAGAATCACTAACTCATTACACGAAGTTAAAGAGTCTAACATTTGAAATGGTAAATGATGATAATGATTCCTGTTATATTTCTGTATACTTGAAGAAACGGAGACGGCATTCAGTTCACTGTTTATTCCAGCAACACACTCATTGAACTAACGTACAGGGTGTAGCGTATCTCACATATATTATTCACCAGTAGAGGGCGCTCCAACACAACCCCAAACCCTATATGCGTAACTAAACAAGGATACAACACTCCTCCCTTTTTAGTAACTAAATCATCTACTATAAAAATGCTGTAAACACATTACTGTAAAACAGGAATACAGGTTAGCATCTCATAATGTTAATAATTTGCTTGCCTTTTAACTCATGCAAAACTAAACAACCTCACACTCTTTATTTAATTTTCAAGGCTACGAACTCATGACTAAACCCTGGCCTTTGAGGCCATTCACTTAAAGGAAACATAGAAATCATAAGTCCAGTCTCTTTGGAGCTGTGTGGTATCTCTGTGGATATTTTCTTGGTTCAGGTTCGGTTGTGGGTGCTCTGACTGGTGTTGAAAGTGGCGTTCGATATGCTGTGGGTGTGGTGATCACTGCACTTGCAGGCGTGTGTGTGTGCAACTGTTGTCTTGGTGTCATGATCCTGTCTCTACTGATGGCTTCAGTAGCTCCTGCAGTTCCCGGTAAGTTCATCTCCGGTGTCTGGTGCTCCGGTGTCTGGTGCTCTGGTGTTTGGGCATGAGGGGGGTCATTGTCAACAGGCGCAAAGTCCATGGTTTCCTTGGAGGACAGCAGGTGGTCAATATGGACAGTGCGCTCTCTCACACCATCATTAATCAGATAGGTCACAGGGCCCTGACGCTTCACAACTGTAGCCCTACTCCATTTCTCCTTCCCCTCACGGAAGTTTCTCATTCTGACCAAGTCACCTGCATTCAAGGTCCGCAAGGTAGAGGAAGACCGATCATGGTGTGCCTTTTGTTTTGCCTGCTGGGCTTCCATGAATTTGGCACGGTCCGGCCTGAGGAGACTGAAACGGGTCCGCAGCTGACGTTTCAAAAACAGCTCGGCTGGAGTACATCCCGTGACAGAATGTGGCGTACTGCGGTACATAAGGAGGAAGTTTGCTAGGCGATGCTGTAGGGAACATTTTGGGCCTTTTTGATCCTCACTCAGTACCTGCCTCATCAAAGATGCCTTCAGTGTCTGAACGGACCGCTCAGCTGCCCCATTTGAGGCAGGATGGTATGCCGGAACCAAGGTCTGCTTGACACCATTATTTCTCAAGAACTGTTGGAACTCTGATGAGGTGAATTGAGGTCCGTTATCACTGACACATTCTTCTGGCAGGCCATGAGAAGCAAACAGACCACGGAGGACTTCAATGGTTTTTAATGCTGTTGTCACAGTCATGTGCACAACTTCAAGCCATTTGGAGTGGCTGTCCACCACCACCAAGAAATGTTGCTTATCCTTTTCAGCAAAATCAATGTGGATTCTTTGCCACACTCGGGAAGGCCACTTCCAGCAGTGCAATGGTGCAACTCCCGGCATGTGTCGTACCGCCTGACAAGCTTGGCAGTCCTGCACTCTATTTTCGATATCATTATCAATTTGAGGCCACCACATACAGCTTCTGGCTAACGCCTTCATACGGCAGATGCCCTGGTGTCCCTCATGCAAATCATTCAGCAGCCGTTGTCTGTGTATTGGTGGAATGACTACTCTCAGTCCCCATAGGATGCATCCATGATCAGCTGACAGCTCTGTCCTCTTATTGAAAAAGAGTTTCAGTGAAGAATCCCGGAGCTCATCCGGCCATCCCTCCAAAATATAATGCTGCACTTTGCTGAGAATTGAATCTTTCTTTGTGCCTTCTGCTATTTCACAGGCTTGTACCGGGAGTTCATCCACATAAGAGAAATAAAAGATCCCCTGTTCAGCAGCTGTGTCATCCATCTTTGTTTCTGGCAGCCGAGACAATGCGTCAGCATTTCCATGATCCTCTGATCTGCGGTATTCTATGTCATAGGTGTAGGCCATTAGGATCAGTGCCCAGCGCTGCATCCTCAGCGCCGCCAATGTCGGAATGGCTGAATGGGGCCCTAAAATGGCCAACAACGGCTTATGGTCTGTAATCAAGGTGAATTTCCTCCCGTAGAGATACTTATGAAATTTCTTAACCCCAAAGATAATCCCCAGCGCCTCCTTTTCGATTTGAGCATATTTCTTCTCCGCCTCTGTCAGAGTGCGGGATGCGAATGCAATTGGCCTTTCTTCCCCATTTGCCATCACATGGGAGATCACAGCACCCACCCCATAAGGTGATGCATCACAAGCAAGCCTAACCCTTTTCTTTGTGTCATAATGCTCAAGTGCTTTACTTCTCAGTAGCTGTTCCTTGCCTTGTTTAAAGGCAGTCTCACAGCCTGGAGTCCATTCCCATGGAGCATCTTTCTTCAGCAATGCATGCAGTGGCTGGAGTAGTGTGGCTAAGTTTTCTAGGAAACGTCCATAGTAGTTCAAGAGGCCCAAGTACGATCTTAACTCAGTCACATTGCTCGGCCTAGGTGCATTGACTATGGCCGCCACTTTTTCCTCAGTGGGATGTAGCCCCTGTCCATCAATGAGATGTCCCAGGTACTCCACTTGGTCCTTCATGAACTGACATTTTGCTCGTTTGGCTCTCACTCCATATTTCTCCAGCCTGCTCAAGACCTCTTCAAGTCTCTTTAAGTGTGTTTCTCTTGTGCTTGCCGTTATCAATATATCATCCAAAAAGCAGGTGACTCCATCCAGACCCTGCAACACTTGGTCCATCACCCCTTGGAAAATCGAAGGTGCACTGGAGACCCCATATGATAGGCGATGGTATCTATACAGTCCACGGTGAGTATTGACTGTCAGATACTTCTCTGAATTTGGGCTTAGTTCGAGTTGCTGGTACGCATGTGACAGATCCAGCTTCGAAAACCATCTACCCCCTGCCAATGTTGCAAAGAGATCTTCTGTGTTGGGTAGAGGATAGGTTTCCTCCTCTACACTCTGGTTGATGGTGACTTTATAATCACCACAAATTCGAATGCTCTTGTCAGATTTTGGGACGACAACTAAAGGGGAGGCCCAGTCACTACGATCAACTTTTGAAATTATTCCCATTGCCTCCAGTCTGTCCAGTTCCTGTTCAACTGTCCCTTTCAAAGCATAGGGCAGGGGTCTGGCTTTCTTGAAGATGGGCGGTGTCTCTGGCTTAATCCTGATGTGCGCTTTGAATCCACGGATTGTACTAGGCCCCTCGTCAAACACTGACTGGTAGCGTCGCATCAGTGCCAATACCTCCGGCTCTCTGTCCCCTCTGCTTTGCACTGTGAATATGTTTGCCCAGTTTATCTTAATCCTCTTCAGCCAGTTCCTCCCCAGCAGTGCAGGGCGGTCACCCTTCACTATGACCAGTGGTAATGTCTGTCTCTGAGCCTCATATGTCACTGCCACAGTCATTTGGCCCATTATAGGAATGGTGTCCCCATTGAAAGTGATCAATGTCAAGTTGCATGGTTTTAAGGGTAAGTGTGACAAGGTCTTTATGTATGTTTTTTCTGGCACTAAGGTCACTGCAGCTCCAGTGTCCAACTGCATTCGGACTGAGGCACCTTCTATGTTTAAGTCTATTCCAATGCCATCTTTTCCATCTGTAGCTGTATAGACTGAGTATACACCAAATAGTTCATTTTCACCCTCACTAACCTCATCTTCGTTATTTTCCTCCTGCTCAACATATTGTGTTGTCACAGTTTTTCCACTCCTGCACATGCGAGCAATATGTCCAATTTTTGAACAATTGTGGCATTTTTCTGTTTTGAACCTGCAGGCAGTGGCTGTATGTCTGCCTCCACAACGATAGCAAGGCTGCCTTCCCATGTCCACCACCGATCTATTCAGCTGGCTACCACTTGGAACTGAACGTCTAGTTTGGTGATCAATTCTTGTTTTCTGTCTGGATATCTGATGTACATCTGACACCTCCTTTGGTTTCCCCGCAATTTCCACTGTATTTTTAGATGCCATTTCCATTGAGCTCGCAATGTCACAAGCAGCCTGAAAAGTTAGGTCACGCTCTGTCAGCAGTCTTTTTTGAATGGCTTCTGTTTTCAGACCACAGACAAATCTGTCCCTTAAAGATTCATCCAAATATCCGTCAAACTCACAGTATCTGGAAAGCTGTTTCAGCGCCACAATGTATTCAGCTACACTTTCTCCCTCTTGCTGATTTCTCCGTTGGAAACGAAATCGCTCCGCGATCACCATTGGTTTTGGTTTGTAATGGTCTGTTAGCGCCTTGCAGAGCAGCACGTACGTCATTGTGCTAGGCTTTATCGGAGCTGTTAAGTTCTTCAATAAACGATAAGTTTCTGCCCCAATTGTAGACAGAAATGTACTGACCTTTTTGTCATCGGGCACTTCATTTGCTATTGTCCACTGTTCAAAACGTTCAAAATATGACTCAAAGTCCTCGTCTGATTCCTTATATTCTCCAATACTCCCGATTTGGAAAGATGCCATGATGCTACTTTGCTAATTCCACTTCGCTAGCTTCCCAGTTTTCTTACTGCTGAACTTTTCTTTGCTGTCTTTCCTGAAAGATTTTTTTCCGTCTTCCTTATCAAGTACTGTTCGTTTTCTTTAGCCTACTTGCACAATAATCCCATCCTCGTCGCCACTGTTATATTTCTGTATACTTGAAGAAACGGAGACGGCATTCAGTTCACTGTTTATTCCAGCAACACACTCATTGAACTAACGTACAGGGTGTAGCGTATCTCACATATATTATTCACCAGTAGAGGGCGCTCCAACACAACCCCAAACCCTATATGCGTAACTAAACAAGGATACAACAATTCCTTTAGCAAAATACATAATGATGATTTTATTTTTAAAAAACATGGAATATTTCAAGACTGATTATTAATTAATTTAATTAAGTACAGTGCAGTTCCCAAACATTTACAGGCTGTTGTTAAAGAAAGAGGTGAAACAACACAGTGGTAAAAATGTCTACATGAGAAATTAGGATGACGAACAGGTTTCTGTATTTGGCCACAGTGGAAGTGTACAGTGATTTACATTCCAAGTCATACCATCAACATTTTCAACTCTTCCACATTGGCTTGTGAACTCTGACTTTTAAAAATCTGTTTTTTTCCCTCATTGCAGGAAATGCACTGCAAATGATAAATGTATCATTTGAATTTCATTTCAGTCTCTGAGAGAGAAAGAGAGCGGTCATGTATCACGACATGTGTGGAGGATTGTACCTTAAGTCAGAAGACTGAAACAACACTCACTCAGCACATGCATACAGCACATACCAGCACTACTTGCAGCTCCAAGATACTTCCAAAGCACTGTGCATTGCTATAGAGAGCATGAACAAAAGACCACACACACAACCTCAACATGACAGCCATTGATTGCTGGGAGTAACTAAACAGCTATAAATAAATATAAATAAAGCTATATACTGTATATATTTCTGCTTTCTCCACAGGCTGCCCCGAGCATGAGAGTTAGAGAGGCTATATGGAGTTGTTCAGAAAGGTAAAGTGGTGACCTTTGACCTGATGAATTTTCTGTTTGAAGTTGTTTTATTTGCCCTCACCAATAATATTGCTTAATGGTCTTTTAGGCCCCACGTCAACTTCAAGGAAGCGCTGCCATGCCTAACCCTTGCCCATTCCCAACGCCTTAAAGTCAGTGGTGGGGGCCCAAAGGGCCATATCTCAGTATCATTGTTTTTTACGCAAAGTCCTTTTTGATAAAATAGACCGGTCTACTTTACCAGAAAGGAGAGATAAGTGTTATGGCAGCAGATCCAGTATCTGTGTCATTCATGAATTGGGAAAGCACTCTGGAAATAATGGACGCGTGCAAAAACGTGTGTTCAACAAAAAATCTTTATCTAAGAAAATGTCACTTTCCATATAAACAATAAACTAAAGGTTTCTTCCTGTTACAGTTCTTTCAATAGTTTAACTTCTCACACGACAACCACAGTCAAAAAACTGTGTGCAACCATGCTCTCCAATCCATCCATCTTCTAACGTTCTACAAGCCAAAAGTGCGTCTTTACGCACGCTACCAAATTAAGAGTCCTTGTTCATTTTAACATTTTTAAATTACTATTAACTCTAGATGAAATTATTCTTTCTTCCATGAAATTATAAATAAATGTACAAAAATACTCATACAAATAATACAAATGGCTATAACAATAAGCATGGAATTTATTTACGAAGCTGATGTTGGGAAGTTACCATATTGTATTACAAATGTACGATATGCTTGTTTGGAATTTTGGTCCTTATCAGACCAGATCAAATGACTGTTTGATGCTCAAGGTTCCTCATATTTATTCTGAGCTGGTAAACTCTTACAGCCTTTTGCTATAATGCCCCTACTTACTGGAATACTCTTCAACACACTGTAAAAATGAACTGTCTACTTCCCTATGTGGACTAACCGAACACAGATCACTCCCAATATGTAATCGTTTCTTCCTTGGGTCATGTCCGACCTTCCCTGAAAATCTCATCGAAATCCATGCATGACTTTTTGAGTTATCTTGCTAACAAACACACAAACAAACAGACAGACAAACAAACAGACAGACAAACGCCGGTCCCCGATGAAAACATAACCTCCTTGGCGGAGGTAATAAATGTTGAATAAATAACTAAATGGATGAAAAATAAATGTGGTTAGTGTGTTTCGTGCAAAAAAACCTGTCAGCCCACTTTAGTGTTATGCTCGGAAGGCAGACCTATCAGTAAAATCATCCAGGAAGTTAACCGACAAAATAAACTAGCTGCATTCAGCAAATGGCTCTGTGATGATTATATGTCAAGTGTGGAAGGGAGTCATGTTGAGTTTTAGTCTGCTGACTTTATTTGTAACTTCAACAAGTAACTTGTTGGTGACTTGTATAATCAGGGCAGAAGTTTTCAGACTAAATTATGTGTTTTCATAAATGCAAAAGGGCTCTCGACTGTTATAAAAAGAAATGGCTGATCTTTAATGCAATATACATGGCCCAATATCAGCAACCGTTCATCCAATGTTCCCAAGGCACATTCTAATCTGATATCATTTGAGAGATACAAGCTTTTGCAAGTGAGCAAGTGAGTTGTGCTGAACAGTAAGACTGTTCTGCCAAATGATCTTAGAGTTTTGAGAATGTAATTTCTAAGGTAAGGAATCTTTTTTCTTCAGTGTAAATTACAGTTGCATCGGAAATGGCAAATCACTTTATTTTTCTTTTTAATAGCGAAGACATCAAGACTCATCATAAGACCTTGCACATGTTACACATGAGTATGAATATATCAGCTATGTTTATGAAAACGTTTTAACAAATTGGTCCAGATGTGATGGTCATTTTTCCACAGTACCAGATATCCAGAGACTGGAGAGATATGATCAATGAGGAAACAGGCTTTATTCTTTCAATAATACACACCAAGGGAGACAGACGAGCTTCATCAAAAGGATTCACTTATCTTTTAAACAACAAATAAATGGGGCTGTGACCTCTAGTTCATGGAGGAGATGCACTGTATAGGTCACAATTTAGAACAAGAGATACAAAATAATGAACATAGAAATATACATATGAAGACATATATGGCAATGATTCTGATTCACCACTCTTCCATGATAAAAAGTACACAGATGAAAAGTTAGTAGGAGTTTGAATTCATTACCATAAATACATCTTCTTGCATGTGAAACCAATTATGATGTTGTTTGACTTCCTCATGTATTTATACGGTGAACACGTCTCAGTCTCACAGTCGTGCTGTTTGGAAGGCCATTCTCAATCAGCTCCTCACGAAGCTGATGAAAAACAATATGATATGAACATGACGGCTGGAGCAGATGCAAAAAAAGCCCTTTTCTGTGCTGTTTGCAAATATGAAGAAATATGAAAGTTTCTTTTGGTCTTTAGTTAATGTGCGATATTTCAACACAAAGGGCAACCTTTGGAACAATCACATGATTAGTTCCATGTGCTCTGATTTAGAGCCCGACCGATATGGGATTTTGAGGACCGATACCGATATCGATATTTGAGAGTTTCAATAGCCGATAACCGATATATCGGCCGATAATCATTTTTAACCAGCATAATTTAAAAACGTTCTCCTATAAAATGTTGATCAAGTTGGGGCGTTATCTGTTTAAATAGGCCTAACCATCTGGTTTCCTAATAAAACATTCTATTTTAATTAGATTAAATTTAATTTTATTTTAATTTTAATTAAATAAGTAGTGTGGTCTTTTCACCTTTGATAACCACCATTGCACAAAATATTATTTTTACTTTACCTTTAAAGGAATACGCCACCCAAAAATGAAAAAGCTAGTCTCGGTCACCCCCAGAGTTAGAACAGTGAAAAAAAACCCGGTTAAAATCCGTCTGGGCATTCTCCTGCTTTGGGAGCAGCGATTTTAGCTTTAGCTTAGCACAGTTGCTGTAGATGAAGGGTGTCAGTGAGCACGTCCTCCAAAAAAGTGACCGAGACGTCTACATTTTTTTCTAAATATATCTTGGGAACCTGTGTTCAAAGCGAGTACAAATCATAATGCAAAATCGAACGAGACTATTACCTGGGCAGATCTTTACTTGGAACTATATTCAGCCTCATCACCGGCGAAGCACCGCTAGCTAGGCGCAAAGTTCTTATTTCACTTTTTGAAATAAATGATGGAAAAAAATGAACTTATTTATTTTCTAATTTGTTTAGACGCGCCTGTATATTTTTGTACTCACTTGCATAATAACAGAAAGCAAAACATGAAATATTCTAAATATTCACTATTCAAAGGAGGCCTTCACTCACTGATTTTAGAATCACTTCTTCAATCTCAGCTTCTGTCAGGTCAGTCTCTGTGTCGACAACCATCCTCAGACCAACTACAAAGGCTGTCAAGTTCAAGTCAGAAAGTTCATGTTAGTTCTGTGCAAGAGGAAGAGATAGGAATTGGCAACTGTGTCAAGCTGACTTAGAGGCTATAGAGCAAACTCATTTATTTTTCAAGCAAGAATTTAACGTCATGCATTCAGATGCATGTACAGTATGTGTACACGCACGCACGCACGCACGCACGCACACACGCACGCACGCACACACACACACACACACACACACACGAGACCTGTCAGAATGCTGACTGTGACAGGTACAAGTAAAATAATAATAAGTAATAATAATAATAATAATAATAATAATAATAATAAACATATAATGGACGTTTACCTGAGTAGCAGAAGAAAGGGCGGGTAGTACTACAGTTCTCATCCGTCCACTGGCCCGAGTCACTGAATGACACTGCAGTGCAGAGTTGATTACCATTGGCGTTATCAGGTTGACCGGATTTCCAGTTTCTAAAAGAGGAGTCACTCCCGTCTGACCACAATCTGGTTCTGTACAGGCCAATGTATACTCTATTGCCGTTTGCGGCATCATGGACCTTTTGATTTTCCGTACTATTCCTTATGCTTGCAAGATCGATGTAGTTGGCTCTACAGGAGGCTTGGGCATCATTCCATGACAATTTTGTCGTATTCAAAACGTAGGTATCATTGACTCCTGTAACACACACACTTGCAAAGGTTACCCAAGATCTTAAAAGCTGTTTGAATTTACAGGACTAATAGTCACACAGAAATATTCCACAAGTGTGCAAATTAAAATGTTGCAGTCAAAATTGACTAAATCAGTTTCTTACCATAGCAAACAAAAGATATGGGTGAAAAGACGGTGTCACAAGGTATATCATTCCATGTTCCATCAAGAAACATTTCTACACACAGCTCTTTTCCTCCGAAGTTATTGGGTTCAACTGCGCTCCAGTTTCTATGTGTTGTCTCTCCTGGACCATAGAAACTGCTGTCGGTAATGGACCATCTCCAGCTGTTCAGCAAGTCGTCATGAAGTCCGATCCAAGCAGAGCCAGTCTGGCTGCCAAGTTGAGTGAGTGCGTTCACATCGTCGGTGTCGTAAAGGGTGGCCAGGTCTGTGTAATTGGCCCTGCAGTAACTCTGGGCTTCACTCCAGTTTTTTGGTTCGTTCACAAAGTGGTATTGGTGAGAGAGAGCTGAGCTGAGGGGGAAGAGGCCTGTTTGTAGAACACAGAAGATCATATCTGGCGATCAGATTTACTTTCTGTAAAAATAAGCGAACGAGTTGTCTTGGTTGGATTGCAACCTGCTTGTTTTCCAAATTTCATGTTGAGGACACATTTTTATCACAATTTATAATCATGCAAACTCCCCACATTGAAATGGCATTTTCAATTAAAAAAAAAAAAAAACACTATACTAAATTCTCCATTTTCAAAATGCACGTCATTTTTGCAATCATGCAGATGTCCATGCTTTATTCATAGACATGACAAAGTATAGCACAAACTTACCAAATAAAAGAATAACCAGGAACATGATTCAACTGTGTCCTGGAGTTGCCAAGCCAAACAGACATGTGAAAGGTGGTTGAACAGAGAATGCAGAAGGACAACACCTCATTTATACAATACACAAGCAACTTGAAGCACTCCCACATGTTGTCATCTCTAACTTTTTGACATGCGCATTGTCTTAGTAGCAGGAAAAGACGTGTATATAATTATATGTGTTTCTATCTATTCAGGTATAGTGATCATCTCATAGTGATTTTATGTCATTCCTAGTGTTTCTAAGTGTACAAGGTGAGCTGTGCAGTGGAGAGCAACTGCTTTATTACATAAAAGGACATGTCTGCAAAAACATTATCCTAGATAACTTTATTAACTAACTAAGATAACTTCCTTTTTAACAAGGGTCTTTGCCAAGGGGAGCAGATGTTGTGCCACTGCAGTAGGCTTATTAGAAACTGTACAACAATACAGAAAGTTAGAATGAAAACTTAATGAGAATGAGAACTCTAAAGAAAATTCTAACAGCGACCTGAAAGACACCAAACTGCTAAGGCAACCCCACCTATGTTGACTGCAAAATATGCGCTGCCCATTGGCCTATAAAAACCCCATACACAAACAGCACACATGTATGGTGACACACATACACACGCTCACACACATATGTAATATGTAATTGATAACCTAAGATATGAAATGAATGTCATTTTCAGCTTCTTCAGCCAAGCAGTCAATCTGTTGAACACTCAGAAATAGCATCCTCCCTTACACTGAACATAGTCAATCAACCTGTTCTGCTCATCTACCTGAACAGAACAGGTTATATTGTTATTACTGTAGGGTATTGTTATCATTGCACGGAACTGCCTTGCATATTTATATTTAATCCTAAACCTCAGAGTATACTGATATTGCACTATTCTCACCCCCTTTTCAATTGTATATTGCATCTTGCTTGTGCCTGTCCACGACCATGGCAACCTAACAGGGACAACAAGAAAGTGGACACTCCCTGCCGCACTCCCCCTACAGGCAATTGCATTCCCACAAATAGTGTATTTATTTGCAATTGTACATACTGTGTCTATTCTTATACATACTGTAGCCTTATTTTACTGCCCTTCATTCTATTCATACTGCTCTTTATTCTTTTAATGTTATTTGTTGAGTGTTGTACTTTGAGAGCAAAGATAAACTGGTGTCAAATTCCTCATTTGTTTACGCAAACCTTAAAGCTGATTCTGATTGACATTTGCCCTCACTGACCATTCCATCACTGCAGTGGTACTTTTTACACAAAATCCTATATGATAAAGTAGGCTGATTATCTTTTGCAGAAAGAAGAGGAAAACATGGTAGACCTATTGTATCAATTGATGAGTCTGATGTCGTCCAATAAAAGGTTTTATTCGTGGAAGTGGGCATCACACTAGCCTGGTCATACCAAACCCTCGTACTAATATCGTACCGAGGGTCTGGACCTACTCCATTCAGAATCGATTTCAGGCAGGAGGCGTGAACTCTGTTGAAGTTTGAAACGATTGGGCCTGATTTTACCCAATCGCTAACATTTGATTGTGACAGCTATTAGAGACTACAACGCGCATATGCTCGACGTCATCGTTAACACCCGCCTCCCCCCATCCCCCCATCCCCCCCGTTCGCTGATTGGTCCAGTCGGAATGCATCCTGAGAAATCGAGTTCAATGGGATCAGACCCAGACGTAATGGTGAAGGGAAATGAAAATTGAGCGTAAGCTTACGGATGGCTATGCCAGGCTAGCATCATACCCATACCAACCCACCATCACAAGGCACACACGAGGGTAGTCATGAACACATGCACAACACACAAGAGTGACAGTTAACAAACACACATCTTGAATTGCCCCATGGGGATCAATAAAGTATCTATCTATCTACTGTATCTGACACAAGCACATGCACATCAAAAAGTGTGATGCAGTTTTTGATGTGCCTGTGTCCAATATGACAACATTCAAAAGGGAAACAATACATAAACATTAGGCTATTTGTTTTTACAATAGGCCTATACATTCATTCATTAATAAATTATTAAGGCCGACACAAGCCAATTTGTGACGTCCACGTAATTATTTAGACCGTCATGGATTTCATTAAAAACACTGAAAAGCTTTCACAGGTCAGAACATTTCTCCGATTTTCACGAAACTTGGCACAGATGATCTTCAGACCATGCTTTATACACACATTACTTCCTGGAACAATTTACGGAAGTGTTCAACCTAGACAGCCAATCAAATTCGACAGCGAAGCTGCCAACTCATATCTCGGCGAGGCTTTCACGTAGGCCTATCAAAACCAATCTCGATACTGTGACTCAGGACCCAAATTAGGAGGAGGCTCAAGAAATCTGGCAACCTTTGACAACTGTGGGGGCGCTATAATCACAGGAAGTTAGCTAATATCTCAGCAATGCTTTCACATATCGAAATCAAACCTAGTACAGTATATGGACTTGGGACCCTATCCTGAGGACAAAAAAATTATTTGGTGACCTTCGACCACTAGGGGGTTGCTAGAGTTACAGGAAGTGGACTCATATCTCAGCGATGCTTTCACATATTGAAATTCAAACTTTGTATATGGACTTGAGACCCCATTTTGAGGACAAACAATACATTTGGTGACCTGTGACCACTAGGTGGACGCTAGAGTTGAATTTATCAGCAAGAATTTCATAACCAAACTTGGCTCATGGACTCGGGACCACATCCTGTTGACGCCCAATAAATTCTGTGACTTTTGACCACTAGGGGTGCTATAACTGTCATCACTTTATCATTATCGACACAAACCTTGGTACATGAACTCATAGCCACTCCCGTACGACACACAATACATTTGGAGTACTTTGATAGGTGGGCGCTATAATCACAGGAAGTAGACTCATATGTCACCAATGCTTTCATGTATCTAAACCAAACTTTGTACATGAACTCAAGACCCAATCCCAATTCTAAATCCCAGTGCAACGCAACTCCTGCTAAATTGCTTGGACCCCCCATTGCTGCTTGCAGCTATGTTTACCAGTTATTATGGTTGGTTTGTGTTGACACTCGGGCATATCCATGGCTACACCACTGGCCCCTACATCCTGGAATAACGGAATAATGACTCAATGAACCTCCAAAAATAAATAATGGTTGAATGAATATATGAATGAATGAATGAATGAATGAATTAATTAATTAATTAATCAATAAAAAAGAAACTACAGAAAACTGTAAACTACTGAAAACAAATTTACTACTTTGACTACAGGAAGTGTATACCCTCTACCAAAGCAATGAGGAATAAGCCATAGTTTTTAGCATTTTATAGGTTATATTTATTGAGGAAGGTGATTACGTTGTATTGGGGACATGCTGAATTGAACGCATTTACCACAGTAGAAGATGCCTGAAGGAGACCTAAAAAAAATCATGTATCTATGTTAAAGCAATAGAAAACAACTAAACACATAATAATTGATGTGTCATAAATGTGCAATTTTACTAAAGAATAAGAGAGAAACTTGTTTGTAGCTTGGACAAACATGGACTCAGGGAATCAACAGACATCTCTATACAGTACATAAACAATCAATTACATAGCCTACAATCAAAATGTTGAATTATTTTCAGGTAAACTAGTAGGTAATATACAGGGTATTAAGGTACATCACTTTTGTTCAGTGTACATTACAGTTGCATCAGAAACGGTATATTACTTTGTTTTCTTTTCAATAGAGAAGACAAGTTACACATGAGCAAGTGTACTCAATATTGGCTAATTTAACTAAATGTTTTCACAAATGTGACCATTCAAAGCGAAATCAGTCGTTTTGCGCACAACGTTATTTTGAGAAAATCAACAATAACAAACTTCCGGGTTAAAATGTTGAATTTCACGTTTTCGCATAATTCGACTGTATACAGTCTACAGTTTCATATCGTGAACGCATTTCACGGAAAAACATATGTTTTGACTGTTAAACCCGGCGAAGATTAAACACATTTGCTGTCATTCCCGTTGTGCACGCGCGGGTTAAAATGGTGATTTCTCCTCTTCTGGCATATCATGACAGGAGAACCATGACAACTTTGGATGCGATTATCTTAGCGATAGTTTGTGTAATACCCTCGATATACATATCGTTGGAAAGCTTAGTTTATGGCCGTTCACGTGAGCACAATAACTTAGTTTAGAAAATGTTACCGAAACGACTGGTTCCGCTTTACAGGGTCACAAATTTGCAGTATTGCAGTAGTAGTAGTAGTTAGAATTCATTGCACAAATAACATCATGATGACTTCCATCATGATTGACTTCCTCATGTATTGATACGGTGAACACGTCTCAGTCTCACAGTCGTGCTGCTTGGAAGGCCATTCTCAATCAGCTTCTCAAGAAACTGATGAAAAATAAGTGACTTTCATTAACAGTAAATAAATGTGTGATATTTCGTGGTGACTCCAAAGATGACTATACATGGGGCAGCTTTTGAGCAATGCTGCTGGACAGCCACATAACCATTTCCATGTGTTCTGAGTGGACGATCATGAATATTTGCCTACTGAAGATTGTAGTTGTTTAGAAAAAAAAAACAATGTTGACCGATATCAATATGAATATGCCAGAACAATATTTAGGGACACTACCCAGCAACATTGCTAAAAAATTGCCCTGTGAAATAATCAGCTGGATCACATTAAGCAACTTTGAGACTGTAAGTATAAAAGAGGCTCTGAGACTAAATATTCACTATTCAAAAGAAGCCTTCACTCACTGGTTTTAGAATCATCTCATCAATCTCAGCTTCATTAAGGTCAGTCTTTGCCTGGACAACCATCCTCAGACCAACTACGGTGGCTGTCAAGTTCAAGTCAGAAAGTTCATGTTAGTTGTGTGGAGGAGGAAGAAACAGAAATTGGCAACTGTGCCTAGCTGCTAAGAGGGTAGAGCAAACCGCTTTCTTTTTCTCTTTCCATGAAACATTATTTAACATTATGCATTCAGATGCATGTGCACACATGTGCGCGTACACACGCACGCATGCACGCACGCACGCGCGCACACACACACACACACACACACACACACACACACACACACACACACACACACACAGCAAGATCTATCAGGATGTGTTTTCCATGTAAATCCACAATTGCAATACTGACCATGAAAGGTTACAGGTAAAATAACAAACAGCAACATATAATGGACGTTTACCTGAGTAGCAGAAGAAAGGGCGGGTAGTACCACAGTTCTCATCCGTCCAATGGCCCGAGTCACTGAATGACACTGCAGTGCAGAGTTGATTACCATTGGCGTTATCAGGTTGCCTGGATTTCCAGTTTCTGAAAGAGGAGTCACTCCCGTCTGACCACGTTCTGGTTCTGTACAGGCCAATGATTACGTTAGTGTCGTTTGTGACATCAAGGACCTTTTGATTTTCCGTACTATTCCTAATGCTTGCAAGATCGATGTAGTTGGCTCTACAGTAGATCTGGGCATCATTCCATGACAATTTTGTCGTAATCAAAATGTAGGTATCATTGACTCCTGTAACACAAAAACATATGTTCAAAGGTTACCCAAACTTTTAAAAGTTGCTTGTATACTAAGATTCACACAGAAATATTTGATGAATGAATGAAATGAATTAAAATGTTGTAGTTTACCATAGCAAACAAATGATCTGACTGAATAGGTACAAGGAAAATCATTCCATGTTCCATCAATGAACATTTCAACACATAGTTCATTTGCGTTACTATTACTGGGATTGCCGAAATTCGGATCCCAGTTTCTATATGTCGTCTCTCCTGGACCATAGAAACTGCTGTCGGTAATGGACCATCTCCAGCCGTTCAGCAAGTCGTCATAAAGTCCGATCCAAGCAGAGCCAGTCTGGCTGCCAAGTTGAGTGAGTGCATTCACATCGTCCGTGTTGTAAAGGGTGGCCAGGTCTGTGTGTTTGGCCCTGCAGTAACTCTGGGCTTCACTCCAGGTTTTCGGTTCGTTCACAAAGTGGTATTGGTGAGAGAGAGCTGAGCTGAGGGGGAAGAAGCCTGTTCATAAAAGAAGGTCATATCTGGTGATCAGACTTTCTTTCTGTAAAAATAAGTGAAAGAGTTGTCTTATTTTCCAAATTTCATGTTGAGGACACATTTTCAAGTTATAATCATGCAAACTCCCACATTCAAATGGCACATTATTTGTTTTTTGAAAAATACACTATTATAAAATCTCCATATTTAATATGCATGTCATTTATGCAACCATGCAGATGTCTGTGCTTTATTTTTTAAAAATCCTATAGGACAAAGTAGCGCAAACTTACCAAATAAAAGAATGACAAGGAACATGATTCAGCTGTGTCTTGAAGTTTCCAAGCCAAACAGACATGTGAATCAGAAACAGCCTGCGTGTGATAGAGAAGGCAGAAGGACAACACCTATCCTATCCACCTAAATAAAAGCATGGGAATATTCTCAGTTATTTTTAACTCTGTGTACAGAGTAAACAAGCGCTTTATCACATAACAGCACATAAAACCTGATTTACATGTTTATCCTAGATAACAATCACTTTTCTACAAGGGCCTTTGCCAAGGGGAGCAGACGCTGTTCCACTGCACTAACTAGAATCTGTAAATAATACTGAAAAGTTAGATGGATAACTTAATGAGAATGACAAACAAAAACAACATTGTTTCTCTAAAAAAGACTTCAAACTCTAAAAAAAGGCCACTTCAAAGACACCAAACTACACTGAACAAAGTTATACTGTAAACATAACACTTTTGATTTTGCCCCCATTTATCATGAGCTCTACATGAAAAGCTTATTTTATTTGTTCACAAATCTGTCTAAATCTGTGTCATTGAGCACTTCTGAGTTCTCCGTTGCCGATATAATCCATCCACGTCACAGGCGTGTGGCACATCAAGATGCTGATTACACGGCATGATTATTGCATGCTGTGCTGTCAAGGTATGCACTGTCATCATGGAATCAATGACCTCACCAACTAGATCAGTTGCAATGGACTGTGATAGAGGGCCAGATGGAAAGAAGGCATGAAACTGACTCCGGCCTGTCTGACTTCCTGCTTTGGCACCAACATCATCAGCACCGTCATCATCATCATCATTGGTAGACACCTAACTGGGAGTTCAGGGCAGGAATTGTTTTCAAGAGTTTTTGGTTACACATACTTGAAGATGCATGTACTATATCTATGCATGCAATATAAGAGTGACATGACGCTGTCACAAACTGGTCATAAACATTATAAATAAGCCATAATGTTTATGACATAATGCTTGTCATTAAGTGTCAAGACTCTTACTCTACTGATCTAAAACATTGGCCATAAGTATCCATATTGTTCAGATAGAAATTATGTTGCCCAATCTCAATGGGAGAGTGCCGCTACCCTGGAATAGCGCCCTCTTTGGCAACCCCAATTGAACTTCAATGGCTTTGCGATGTCTGACATCACAAGCAAGCAGTTTTGCTGAATCACCCATTTGTCAGTGTCTATTTCTAATTTCAAGATTTTCATATGAAGGAGGGCACAACCATGCCTCATGTTCATGATAGCTCTTTGTTTATGCACAACCTCTCATAATTCATGAAAACCAAGAAAAAAAATATTTCCATTCTATGTCACCTTTAAGAACTGGGGAACAGGAACAGGGTGGGGAATTGATCTGTCTGAAGTACAGTAGCCTGTAAAAGAAGGTTATCTGGTGATCAGACTTACTTTCTGTAAAAATAAGTGAAAGAGTTGTCTTGTTTTCAAAATTTCAATGACACAGTATATAGCACAAACGTACCAAATTACAGAATGACAAGGAACATGATTCAGCTGTGCCCTGGAGTTTCCAAGCCAGCCAAAACAGACATGTGAAAGCCATGGTAGAGAAATCAGGAGGACGTCACCTCCTTTAGACCACATTGTTAACAGCCACCTCAAAGATACCAAATACTGGTAGTGCAACATTACATATTTTGACTGAAAAATATGCTGCCCATGGGAAAGTATATTTACTTGTACTTGTAGCCAAAGACTGATGTTTGAGAGAGGCTGCATGACAGATTCTTCATTTGTATTCACTTTGCAGATTCTATACCTTTATTACTATACACTTATATATTATACATAGTTTGTACAGTATACTATCATGAACATGAAAAAAGTGGGCGGCAATAGCTCAGGAGTCTTTCAGCAACCAGAAGGAGGTTGGAGGCAAACTCCTCCTGACTTCTCCTTTGACCCCAAAAGTGCTCCCGATGTGCATTCAAATACGAATGTAGCCCATTTATCATGGGCTACCAGTAAATTAACAGTGCACCTACTGAATATGCATGGGTTGCTATGCAATGCATGAAAACATGAGTGCACAGCTATGGGGCAGTCCTCTGAAAAGGTTAGCATTAGAGTGATTTGAGTTTTTGTGCAGAAAACTGCACACATCGAAATCGATGGTTAGGGATTGTTCAATATCCCTACAGGAATGCATGTGCAAATGCCAAAAAACAATGCTGTATTAACAATGCAAATGTACAACAAACTCTGAAATGAGATGTTGAGACAGCAAGGGTATACAAAAATCAATAAATCCCACATAGCCTACACAGAGACAACTCTCACACCACCTTCATGTTGTGCTTTTTATTCATACTTTTATATTTATATTCAACAATATTTATATTTTACAAATATAACCCTTTCATTCCCCATATTGATGCAGCTCAAGGTTTCCAATCAATCCAAGCGGCCAGCTTTTCACCGAAAAGGGGGTGGGAAGGTGCAGCAAATTCAAAAGTTCCTGGATGTGCAAGTGGTGCGTATGGGACTGCCTGTACAAACACTGGAGTCTCTTCACAATTACTGAATTTAAACACACATAGTATGTTGTCTCATAAGGAGTCTGTTCATGATTCACAATTGACATTTTGAGTCTGTTAGAGGAACAAACACTCTACTCTGCCCCCATAGCAAAAATAAATAAATAAAAATGTTTTAACGTTACCAAATTGCTGATTTGATGGGGGACAGGAGGGGCTTGAAAATTCCAAAGTGGGGAATGACAGAAAACGTTTGAGAGCCACTGGTCTATAGGAAACCTGCCGCTGGCCTCTGGTCAGTGTGAGCCCTGCTTAATGCAAACAAACGGCTCCGGCCCTGTAAACCTAAGTTCCTGTTCCTGTAGTCTAAACTTGCCAAATTTTAATATGGCTACTGTAGGTGGTGTATTCGGTTTGTTCCGTTGCTTTGAAGTTGATCTTTATGCAGCTGGATTTGAGCTGGACTGTTTGGCAAATAGGGCTATCTGGGACACTTGGTAATGACTGTATCCTACCAATCAGAGCTAATTAGGGAATCGAATAGGCACCATGTTGGAGACCAAGATTTCTTTTGCATATTGACAATCATTGCTCGAACAAGCTCGAAGCCCTAACCAGTAGGCCAATTCTGCCCATGACAAGGCATATTCGCCCCATAGGTATACGGTCATCTGACATTGTATCCAACATGGAGCCCATGATTTGAGCTGGCCAAATGAAACTTTGGCCCTTTCCGAAGTGGAGTCCCTACTCACTTCGACTCGGTTAGCGAGTGAACTTCCTTTTCAAGTCCACTCGTGGGTGAGGAGAACACTCGCATTGAAGGGTTAGGGGTTAAAACCGCTACATTTCGGATGCGCTTGAAGGGAGAAGGAAATTGACGTCATATTAGTTTTCATAGAAATTATTAACCCTCCTGTTGTGTTAATTTCATGTTAATCAGTTTTGTGTTCCCAGTCAAAAATGACCGACCCCAGTATAGTTGATTGTAATCCATAGTTATACATATATATTCACCTAATGTTGTTATGTATCTTTTAATTAGCTCAAGTCCTTGTGAACATTACATTTTTTAAAGTTTTAAAGTGCTATTTCTGACCTGTAGGCCTCATTGACCTGAGCTCATACAAGTCGTTTTTTAGTAAAAATAGCATAATATATGCATTATTTTGGCTCTAATCAACATAAAGATAAATATATTGTGCTATTTATCACAGAATACTTCATGTTCAAGTTTAAAAAGAACCTTTGTTTTGAAACCATTTCAAATTCCTAACAGTGGCACAAAATCACATCTTTTGTGTTCCCGGTCAAAAATGACCGACCCTATTTTAGTTGATTTTAAATCCATAACAAGACATATATTCATCTTATGTTGTTATGGATCTTTTAACTAGCTTAAGTTCTTGTGAACATTACATGTTTTAAAGTTCTATTTGCTATTTATGGCCTGTAGGCCTCATTGACCTGAATTCATACAAGTCGTTTTTTAATACAAATAGCATAACATATGCATTATTCTGGCTCTAATAAACATTCAGATAAAAATATTGGGTTATTATATCACAGAGTACATTATGTCCAAGTTTTAAAATTATCTTTGTTTTGAAAGCATTTCAATTTTTTCACAGTTGCACAAAATCATACTTTTTGTTTCCCGGTCAAAACTGACCGGTATGATTTTATTTGTAAAGAATGACCATAAATAGTCAATAGCGTGCCTTTTCTGAGCCACAACTGACAAAACTCTCTCTTGAGTAGTTCTTTAATAAGCTGGCACAGGTCTCCTGAGGTATTTTGACCCATTCTTCCATTGCGAATTGTTCCAGCTGCATAGTTTCCGAACATGGACATTCACTTTGAGCACCCGACACAGATTCTCAATTGGATTGAGGTCTGGGCTCTGTGTGGGCCACTCCAGGACCTTTGTTTTGGTATCCTTGAGCAACTGTTGGACCAATTTTGATGTATGCTTTGGGTAATTGTCTTGTTGGAAGACCCTGTGACGACCTAAAGCTAGTCTAAGAGCCCATTTCTGCATATTATACTTCAAAATGTTCATTTTCTTTTTTCATGATACCATGCACCTGAGCAAGGTTCCCTGTGCCTGAGGCTGTGAAACAGCCCCATGCATGATGCTCCCACAACCATGTTTAACTGTGGGGTTCAACTTAGGGTTGAAAGCATCTCCCTTTCTTCGCCAAAAGTAAGCAACATCCATGTTCCCAAACAGTCCCAGATTAGTCTCATAAGACCAAAGCACAGACTTCCAAAACTATTTTTTTTATCTCTCAAATGCTCACGTGCAAATCTCAGTCTGATAGAGAGGTAGATAGATAGATACATTATAGATCCCCAAGGGGAAAATCAAAGTTGTGATGTGCCACTCTTTGAGTAAAGGGGTTCTTCTGAGACGATGGCCCAACTTTGTTCCTTGAAATATCAACTCCAGAGTCAGACCAGGCCAGGTGAGCAACAATCATCTTGGCAGATGTCTGGCCTTCTTGCTGACATCTCTGACTATTTTCCTCTCCAGAGTTCTTGAAATCTTGTGCTTACAATCACACCCCGGTTTGTTTTGTAGAATTTGTCTCCATGTACTTGGCAATAATGCAACGTACAGCAGTTCTAGACACTGAAATGCTTGGAAATGGTAATATAACCTTCCCCCTTATGATCCTCCACTATCTTCTTTCTGAGCTCAAGACTGATTTCCTTTGTCTTTGACATGGTCAGTAAGAGTAGTCCCTCGATAATGTGTACAAGTGCCTTGTGCCTTGTTTCTTGGAGTCCTTTTATGCTGATTGAATGCTCGGGTGTTGTTATGAAGTCAATTGACTGTACAGGAGTGGTTTGAAAGCTGATTGGTAAATTAGGTGTGTTTTGATAGCAAACAAATCACATGGGCAGTAATATTATCGACCATCCCATCATGGGGGCTAATATTTTTGACCACTATATTTGATATAAAGTAAAACGAAAAATGTGTTTTATATTTCAAAATGTACGCCAAAAGCTACTAAATAACACTTTTTGTGTGTGCCCAGCAACACATGCATGTGTGGGTGTATGAGAGAAACTGTTCATATGAATTGGCAAGTCACTCAACTCAATTTTATACACTTTTTGTAGTCACATCCATTCATTTCTAATGACCGGTCATTTTTGACCGGGAACACCACAGGTGTACACAAGTTGAATAAAACACACAAAATTTCATCAAAGTTATCAAAAATAATTTTGTGTGTTCAGATGCCCTATGTGAACAAGTCATGAAATCTCATGACAATCAGATTAAGTTAACTATACTTTTCAGAGACAAAATGTGCAAAATCGGACAGATTTGACCGTAACACAACAGGAGGGCAATATATATTAAATCGCCAATTAAGATGTTCTGGACACCCCTGTGTATTAGGATATACATCCCTCTTCTCTCCTTTCATTACTATGAGTGAGGAGTTGCATTTTATGCTTTATTTAACATCATATTATAAAAGTGCTAAATGCGACCTGCACGAGTTGAAATATTACAGCCTACTTCTGTACGATCTTGCACATTTTACTGAGTATCAAACTAAACATGAGTTGTTACAATGTAGCTTAAATCACACTTTTGTCTGTATGCTGTGATATGGACCAAAAAACAACTGGCAGGGAGATACACGAGCTGCACGAACACTTGAAAACGGTTGCACCTGCGATTCAAGACAGCATCCATGCTGACTTGCTCCTGGCACTTCACTCAACTCTAGGCACTTCACTCAACCCAAAATTCGTTTCGGATGATACTCAATGTGGCGGACCCTCGCGTGAACGCGCAAATGAAGTGGAAGTGTGTAGGGCTAGGGTTTAGGGGCACATTTCGGAAAGGGCCTTTCTCTGTACCCATAAACCCTTTCAATGAATTTTCATGTACGGCTCTGTTACAAATGCAACTCTATCACCATCTGCTGGTAACATTTACATCATCTAACATTTGAAATGGTAAATGATGATGATTCCTTTTGTAAAATACATAGTCATGATTTTATTTTCTTTAAAAAACACACAATATTTCAAGACCGATGATTAATGAAGAGGTGGAAAATCCAGCTTCAAAAGGTAAAAGTCCTACCACATATCTGTGTCAACCATTCATTTAAACCAGCTGATTCTAATTAGCACAACTCTTCAGCTGGGTAGAGCAGCTAATTGATGAGATCACCTTTGCTAAGTGCAGTTTTCCAGCTAAGTTTTCCACCTCTGTTAATTACTTTAAAGTGTAACTGCACCCTAAAATATGTTTTTGAGCAGTTGATTGATTGAAATTGAAATGAAAGTGGTGAACTACATGAAAATGCCATGGCATGTTTCAACCTGTAGAGGGCGCGGAGAGCTATATCTCCAATACAAAATCATACGAAATGTTACTTTTCTCGGGAAACGCGATTTTTGTCAATATTAACCCTGGTAATAGAGTAGGTCACCACTTATGAGTAATTTCAATCAATCAACAGCTCAAAAAACATATTTTAGGGTGCAGTTACACTTTAATGACACGAATGCAAGATTCATTTTGTACAGTGTAGTTCCCAAACATTTACAGGCTGTTATTAAAGGAAGAGGTGAAACAACACAGTGGTAAATATGCCTACATGAGAAACTAGGATGAGAAACAGGATTCTGATTCTGGAAGAACACATTGATAAATGACATTCCAAATCATACCATCATTAACGTTGATTGGTTTTTAAAGCTGAAGATGATTATTCCTTTTTCACGTTTCTGGTTTCACTTCTGGAATAAGCTACAGTCAAAGGCTGCAGAACACCCTTAGACACAAAGTCCATATCCCGAAATGTCCAATTTCAGGCAATTAATTGATTGACTTTATGTTTAGGCCTACTGGATAGAAACACCATAATGCGTGTTTATGGCTGTAGCCAGTCCTTTTCAGGGGTTGACCTGGTAGACCCGTCTTAGACTCAGGGTGGTGCTGTTCGGAAGCCCGTTCTGGATAAGTTCCTCACGAAGCTGAGGATCAAATCATAGGAAGAACACATTGTGAGCACAAAAGGACAATGGCACCATCTGGTGGACACAAACTGCAAGGAGGTACAAGTATCCATCTACTCACTTTTAAGATTGTCTCCTCAATCTCTGCTTCACTGAGTTCAGTTTCAGAGTCAACCACTACCCTAAGACTAGACACGTATGCTGTGAACAGTGAGACAATTCAATCAGCATGACATTTGATTTGATTAAAATCATCAGTTAGAATCTAAGATGTAGTCTAGAGAGTGTTCATATGAAATGAATAGATCAGCCATTAGGCCCATCCTGCATTCAGATTACCAATGGATGCAAGACGACCTAAAGGAGCAAATTAACAAGTGAAGATTCTCAGTAGAAATCAATTCTGTGTAACAGATACTGTGTAGAGTAACTTCCTTATGGCATATGCTTAATATGGGCCTTTCTGTGCAATCCATTCAAATATTAAATTGTTAGTACAGTCATATTAGTAGTAGCCTTTATCAAAAGAGTATTGTTTTTTTCTGTGTGTTTTTAAAACAAAAGGAACTAGTAAACAGTAATCATTATAATTAAGAAAGCATGAAGAGCATGCCGGATGTTTACCTGTGTAACAGAAGAAAGGAAAGACATTAAAAGCACAGGCCTCATCAGTCCACTGGCCCGAGTCGCTGAAGTGCACCACAGCACATTGAAGATTAAAATTGCTGACAGGTTGGCCTGACCCCCAGTTTCTGAAAGAAGATTCACTACCGTCTGACCACATTCTGGTTCTGAATAGACCGATGTACACAATATTTCCTGAAGCAGCCGTAAAGACATCGTCATTTTCCGTCAGATTCCGTATGCTTGGAAGATCGACAAAGTTGGTCCTACAGTAGGCCCTATGTCTGGGCAGCACTGAATGGCAACGACAAATTAGCTAAAGTGTAGCTACCACCGGCTCCTATGACAGAAAACAAAGCCTCCTTGGTTAATCTTTTCAAAAATAATTTTTAAGAATAAAATGAGATTTTATGACTGTTGTCTTTTAGGCCATTTGACTAGGCTACTAACCATAACAAACAAAATTGCGGGACGTTTCACAAGATACATCAATCCATGTTCCTAAGGAGTCCATAACTACACAGACCATTTCCCCACCCCTATCATTTGGCTCTCCTGATGCCCAGTTTCTATAAGTCGTCTCTCCTGGACCATAGAAACTGCTGTCCGTAATGGACCATCTCCAGCTGTTCAGCACGTCGGCATAAAGTCCGATCCAAGCAGAGTCAGTTGGGCTGGCAAGCTGAATGAGTGCGTTCACATCGTCGGTGTCGTAAAGGGTGGCCAGGTCTGTGTAATTGGCCCTGCAGTAACTCTGGGCTTCACTCCAGGTTTTCGATTCGTTCACAAAGTGGTATTGGTGAGAGAGCGCGGAGGTGAGTGAGAGAAATCCTACGGCCCAAAACAAGAGAGAGAGGAGGTGAATCTTTTTTTGGTCTCAAACTTGTTTCTTGTTTCTATTGGAAACAAGAAACAACTGATGCACATCAGTTGATAAGTTCAAAGTGCTCCCTGAATGAGTTGTACGTACACATTCAACTTCAGGGTCTTTGTCATTTGTTCATTGGCTATGAAATGAAATATGTTCCACCTTTAGATGCTGCAGACACCCTCAATAATGATAATAATAATAATAATAATAATAATAAAACTTGCATTCTTTTCTTTTTCATAAGTTTGATTAAATGATTCAAGTTTGTGTTAATAGACTTTGTACACCAACCTGAGAAAAGCAGAGCGAAGAACATGATTCTGCTGACTGGATTACCTGCGGTACAACAGAAAATAACTGAAATGACAATACTGGAGGGTGGACAAATAATCTTGAACTATCTGAGAGGAACTACTTTTGCTTCTTTTTGATCATATAAAAATTTAAGCGGACACAAGGGACAGATCTTCAACTGAATCTGGCGTTTTTGATTGATCTGTCGATAGATTAAGCGTAACATCATCCATCACTTCAACGGAGCTAAAACTTCTGCCTATACAGTAGGCCTAAATAACAAAATACATAATGCAATGCTAATTTGCCAACTGTAAGTAATAATAAATAATAATTAATAAATAAATAAATAAATACCCAGTTACTTTCTTTGAAGTTAGAGTACGCATGCAATATTCAATATGAACTTTTTACCTTCTTGGATATCTGTTAGAATGAAAAAATATCCTGAATATCAAAATGTTTCTCTCACCAGGCTTGACACTCTGTTCAACAGTCCTCAGCTTCTGTATGTGTTGATCCAACAGCAACAAGGGTGTATCCAAGAGACACACCTTGACTGGTTTGTGCACATACTCATTCCACAGACGAATGCATGACAGTTTCCCGGACTACATCGCTGGTCATCAGTTCAGATGGAATCACCCAAAGCCACGGTTTAAAACAACGAATGTTGCGAACATCGTTGCTGGTTTCCTGGTCCCCAGTTGCATGGCCACGCTTCTTTGGTCATGAGGCATGTTTGGCATTAGCAACTTCAGAAGTCCTTCATAACCCAAGCATATGCATGAGCATCTTGCCATCTCAACAAAAGACGACTCGATTTCATAACGTTACTCAGATCAGCTATCTTAATTTCAATTAAAAGTAGCCTACTACCCACTATGATACATTTTGCATTTTGATAATAATTAAACATGCCTGTGTTAGTTAGGCAGTTAATATGGTTTTGTTTCTTTTAACTTGCATAAAACACTTTCCTACGGCTTATACAGTACACAACACAGCTTCTATGCGGGAAATTACCATATCTGACTCATCAGCTCTGAGCAGTCTTCATGAGTTGCTGATTCCAAATTAAATAAGTAAGGATTTAAATGTGGAGGGATCCACCACATGTGTGGATCATGGATGGATCACAAAGGCTCATCTATATCTTCTATAATTAACTCAGAGATGCTCATCATTTGTCTTATAAAAGTATAAGCTTAGCTATAGTATTTGTAGACTTGTATGGAACCACTACTTGGCCAAACCACAAGGAATAGGGTGTTTTAGAGGAGATGAATGATTACTGTTCTACATAAAGGTAGAGCTGAGGCTCAGATCTCTGAATCAAGTTTTCAAAATACATTCCCCTGCTTGCCAACTCCGAGCCTGCCTGGCAATGTCCACAGGTGTTTCCACTCCTCAAAGAAATAGAATTACCTGATGCTAAATATAGGGGTTATGAAAACAAGATTGGTATTTTAATTCCCTACTATGAGGGAGAGATGACAGTAGTAGGCCAACTGGTTCCAATGTGCTATACATTTTCAAAGGCAGAAGGTCACCAGAAACCAAGTCTTCGTACATGATCATCCAGATGCCCAAGATAGAACAAGAGGCATGTTGTCAAACACACAAACAAGGAAGCACACACTTCAAAAATTGGTAACAAGATTACGGTAATATTTTGAATACAGATCTTGTCATTGCGCTACCAACAGAATTTCCCCTTGGGGATCAATAAAGTATCTATTTATCTATCTATCAATATGACTTTTTGTCTGTCGCACACAAGATGCTGGATATGTTGAATATCAACATAAGAGTATAGAAACCATCAATTGTTATTCAACAAACATACTGAATTAAACTCCAGAGGTTGCAAGTTTGTAAAAACTAGAGATATACAAACTGACTTCTGTTGGCATTTTATTTGAGATAAACAACAAGAATCACGCCTCATGAGTTGATCACGCAATCCTCCATTCGTACCTGACAAACGCAAGAAGTTCTTATTACTTTTGACAGACAGAGACAGTCAGACAGACAGACAGACTTTATGTACATAAAATCACTACCTTCTGTAGTCTGGTTCTATGAGCTTTGGCTCTTGGCAATGTGGTGGCTGGAGACCCTCATGAACTTGGCAGGACTCTGGGTGGGAGCAGTCTTTATCCTGGGTGTGATGGGCACGCTGGCTGTAGTCACTGCCTCTGGTGCAGGCAACACAATGGGCTTCGCCAGAGCTGTAGGGTGTAAATTGTGAATCTTCTTATAAGAAGTGAATGTAAGAGCTGTGTGTGTTAGATTAACATTAGCACTGTAAGCAGGGCATGCAAGGAAGGCATTACATACCACTAAATTCCTAATTCAAAAGATTGGAAATCTGCTAAATAAATACATTGAAAAAAAAAACTCCATTATTAGTTGCTTACCCTGCACATATGGCTCGGCTTCTCCCACAGAGCCCCAGCCTGGCACACTCGATGTGAAGTACACGTCCGTATTCACCGCATCCACTGGGTAGGAACACCGGACAGCCAATCTGTAGGAAAATATTCAGCCAATTAATTAATAATAAAAATATACATCAATAACTAAAAATGAACCACGGTGATTTCAAAGTTACAGCATTGACACACAAATACACAAATGAAAAACAGTAACGTAGGGATGTTCAAATGGGAGATAGATATTTCACTGAAAGATCATACTTGAAGGAGGCGTCTCTTGTTATTACTGGGCGCTCACTAGGGATGGGCTCTTGCTCAAACATGATGATATTCTCAAAGATCATCAAGTCATTCTTCACCTGATAGAGAAACAAAAGGGGGAAATGGGTGAACATTGAGGAGACATAAGATAAAGTGCCTTGTTTTGCATGCTGTGGTAGACGATAACCACACCTTCATTTGGGTTCCGCACGTTGCAAGATCAAACTCAAAGAGAACTCGAGTCTCATCCGTCTCTTTAGGTTTGCATGTCGTGTCGAGCAATGTGGTCCTCTCTGGATCGGCTTTGGGGATGGATTTGACCACACTCGTCGCCACGGTCATGACCCCTCTTGTGGAACACACTACAGAAAGCAAAGGAGAAAGCCACGTTAGGCTCTGGTCATCTCATACGAATCTGGGCCGGGTTCCCCAGATTCGTTAAGAAGCTCTTAAGTGCTAAGAACTTCTTAGGAGCATTCTTAAAACGTTCTTAGAGCGCTCCTAAGAAGTTCTTAGCACTTAAGAGCTTCTTAACAAATTTGGGAAACCCGGCCCTGATCTGATACTTTCCACCAGTCTAGTTTCCCACCGATGAGCTCTGTGGTTTGGAAGGGACAACGTTTGACCGAGTGCCCCTGAACCTCCTGGGTTTTTGCATCTCTGGAGAGGATTTCAAAAGTACCAAAGAACTGGTGCAAGTTTATATCCTAAAAGGGAATGAAAAAAAAAAGTATTATTCACCATTACACAAGGAATAGAATTGACAACACAGGAGTTGCTGTGCTGTAATGCAACATAATGTTATACCTCGTAAAGATATCTAGGAGTGAAGAGTGGCACATCTAGGAGAATGCCCTGGCTGTCATTGGTCATCAGGTATCCCTGCCTCACGGCATACTGCTCTGTAAGAAGATGGTCACCAATGGTAATGTCCCACATGTGATTAAACTCCTCATGGGCCAGTCTAAACGCTATCCCATGGGCCTGGCACAGTCCACTGAAGGTGGGAGGATCTAAGAATAGAAAGAATGAACACCAATTAACCTTGATATCACACAGTTTCTTTGAAACATTGAGTTGAGCTTGATGTACAAATGAGTTGTACTGCGTGTTGCAAACAAGCATTTAAGCAAACATTGCTATGGGGATTGGGCGATTCTGCTATCGTTATAGAGTTTGAGGAAAACCTGGCTTTTTTAAAAAATGAGCACATTAGCAAATCAACTTACAGACATCAGGGATCCTAGCCTTCAAAGAGGCCAAATGGAAGAAGTAATCCTCTTGTAGCATGATGTTAAGAGTGAAATTAACATACAGCAGGTACTGCAGAACACCCTCTGTAAAATACTACAGAGAGAAAAGAAATTTGCAGATGCGTTTATAACGATATATATATATATATATATATATATATATATATATATATATATATATATATATTAAGTTACTCTGAACTCTCCAACCTACCGTTTTTGGCACCAAGGGATCCTCAAAAGGAACCCTGATGATGTATGCATGGGTTCCATTGGCATGTGGAACCTCCACAATGGTGTATCCACGCTGGGTTGCCTCAACAAGGTTGAATTCATGTCCATTCAAGGTCACGGTCTCCAGTGCCACATCAGAAAGGAAATTTCCCACGTAAAGAGTGAACGCTCTATCCTCAATGATGGTCTCTGCCAGAGGATAAGACCTCATCAATATTACAGTATTCATACATGAAACAAAATATAGGGAATACACATGACTATACAAACCTTACACACTGTATATGTCTGCACTATATTAAAATGAGATGATTTTCTTTAAACACTTACGGTTGATAGTGAAGGGGAAGTGTGGCAGTAATGGAGTTATAAGAAGCTTAGTATGGCGATGTCTGTTCTCAGTGTGAAAGCTGTCCATGAACAAGCCCTCATAGTAGAGGTAAATCAGGTAGAACTCCCAGTAAGTATTGTGTAGCACAAAGCTCTGTAGGAAGAGTCACCCGATATGCACACACACACACAAAGAGTAAATGTTCACCCACAGTAGTGAGTTCAAATATCAACAATTACTCTCCAGTATCACTACCTCCAATCTTTAACCTCCTCCTTCACAAGGCCTCAGATTCTTCTAGAATGTTCTCACTGTGGGCTATATCCATCAGATGTTCTCTCCCACAGTCAAATCAAATTCTCACATGGCTGATCTCAGTTTCACATACATCTGAGGCTGCATCAATACAAAACCTAAAGACTAGATGACATTTTGGCCACTGGCCACTTACCTGCCTATAGCCACCTTCAGCCCCAAAGGGAATACCAATGTCAACCATTCCTTCCTCAGTGCTAAGGCTATATCCTCTGTCTGCGGTCACCAGTGGGTCCAAGAGTTTGCCACTGACACCAATACGGAGATCTTTGGTCTCAAACCCAGTGTGGTTAGAAACAGGGAACACCACAGTTGGAACTTGCCAGTGGAGACTGGTTCCATCAAAGAATCCCACATCTGAAAGGCAAAGTAAGACAAGCTTACAAAATGAAACTCTGATTATGAACGGATGCATAATTATCTGTTTATTAGTTAAATGAATGCACGACTAAACAAGGCCACACCAGATGGTAGCCTAAGACAATCTTAGATTCATACCTTTACTACATGCAGCCACCAGATCAAACATGACAACAGACCATCTCTGTCTGGAGAAAAGGACGGCATGTACGACTTCCACAGGGACCCCGTTTATCTGGTGGGAGGGGATAATTTAGCCACAACTTAGCCTATAAAAATCTCATTTCAGAGGGCAACATCTAACAGGAGGCTTTTTTTTTTACCATGGAATCATGAGACAAGAGTTTGCCGTAAGGCATGCGAAGGAGCACACGCCCGGGGGTGAAGTGTAGTCTGTAGCCTTGCTCACGAGCCTCGTCGAGGGAAAGGACAGCGGACCTCTGGCCCTCCTTCAGGAACGTCAGCTGCCAGTCGGAAGAGGCCAGAGTGTATGCCTGGAGCCACAAGGATCATCAGTTACACAAATGCTAGAAATGGGTCATGTAGGCTACCAGTAACCAGACATCTGTTACACAAATGAAATGGGTCATCTATACCAGGCATCAGTTATACAAAGGAGCAGTCTATGGTTGTGTCCAGAAGTCAAGCGTGCACGCTGGGTAGTACCTTCTTCCCAGTAGCGTATTAGTTAGCTTGCTCCTCAGTGTGCATCCCTACCTACATTTGGACAGCACTAACTAGTTGGCGTCACCTGACTCGGGGAGGGGGGTGTGTTGACGATTTGCATGACGTGTGGAGCTTGACCTGCGCTGCGCAATGGATTATGGGATATCTGAGGCCAAAAAAGATGCATCGATGCACGCTTGGAAATCACGCCAAACGAAGTACCCACTAGTGAGAGCGCTTGACTTTCGGACAGTCTATTCTGACGTAACTTCCGGAAAATGCACACTGCCCAGCGGGCACGCTTGACTTCTGGACATAGCCTATCAGACATGAGGCTATACAGGTAGGAGAGCACTGACTGAGGACTTACAGAAGAAATGGAATCATCCCATTGCTGATGCATGACAGTGCCCCCAGTGCTAAGATGTGGAACTGCACTATCCACATTTACCTGAAAGTCATATAAGCAATGCCCAATGTAATAAAACTGAAGATGTTAAATGTGAATTGCCTTGGCCATTTCAACGACATGAATCACAAAACAAATATTTGATTTTTTTTTTTCTTATAGCAAAGTACCTCCATGTAATCCATTTCACAGTTAACCTCTCGAGGAGACCAAGGGAGAGGCAGAGTGCAAGTCTTAGACACTGTATAGGTCGCCTCCTCACCATGTCGCTCTGTCATGATCACATTGAAGTTAAATGTGAACTCCTCATCACCCTGGAAACATTCCATAGTTTAGATTTACAGGCCTAGTTTTGTTTATGTGAGTGTCTGTTTGTGTGCATAGGCCTATAATCACCAACTTTTACATTAAAATGAACAGTGCAATGTGATTGGAAAGGGCCCATTAGGCTTACCTGGTTTTCCGTATGGCAAGAGAAATAAGAAGCCTTTAACTCGGCAATTCCAATCTCACTGAAAAGCTCATAGGTATACCCGCAGCCTGGACCATATTCTTTTGTTATTGAATGGATACCCATGGTATCTGAAATGGAAAATGTCCAATGTTCAAATAGGCAACTTTCACAGATGAATATAAACATGGCATCATAAAGAGACATCTCACCAATGGCCTCAAAGTTTGGCTCAGAGGCAGCATTGTGCAGGTGAACTTGTACAGCAAGATATCTTTCTCTGCAGTCTAGCTCAATAATGCCTGTGAAAAAAAATAACATGAAATCTTATTTCTGTTTTTAAACTTAATTGTTGTATGGGCATTAGGCTATAGGCCTAAATAAGGGGGAAACACACCTTTTGGCGCTTCTTCAGCTCTCACCTCCACACTCAAGATGAAAAGGGAAAGCCTGTGGATGGACAAACTTTAACTTATGCAGGACGAAAGACTCGCTTATTAAAAATGTTAACAAAAATGTAGGCATACGGGCCTAGACATGATTTGTTCACACTTACGCGAGCGAAAGACCCAAATACATTTCCAAAACAAAGTGCTTGCTAGTGGTGTAGTCTACCATCACGAGCTCTTAAAAAATCGCAATCATTACTAAACATCACACCTGTCTATGAGCCAATCAAAAGACACCGTCGTTGTCTTGATTAATTTCAGGTGGTCGCTGCATGTTGCAGAATGTTGCTAGTCCCATGATGTCGTGCTTTTAATAACATTCCACTGGGTGGCGCAGTGAACATTTCAAAGTCAGGCGGCTCTGTTCAACATCATCTTTTCCAAGGGAACGAACCATCTTCATTTTTGGTGTATAGCAGAAGCTGTTGGCCTACTAGTCCTTACATTGTTTTACCTCTATTGTTTTTTTTTTTTTTTTTGTATTTTTGCCCCGACCATGATGAATAATGGCACATCGCAGACCAGTGTGAGTTGACCTGTAGGCTAAATATCCTCCTGGTAGAGGCTATAGGCTAGGCCTCCGCTTTGTCCAAGACAAGTTTGTCCGAGTTAAAATATAGGCCCTCAATGTCATGTCTGTTGAAAAGGGCTTCAGAGGTGACTTTTGTTGTCTCCTTTTATTTAGCTTTCTCTCTTACCTACTATGAAACAAGCCTTTGAAAACGGATGTAATCAAAGCTGGTATTTACAACAACCACCTTCTCAATGTTTTTCCCGTAGAGAAGACCTCATGTCTTGACTCCCTACTCAAATCGCACAATCAGTCACCCAACGTTCATGCCGATTTGTCAAGAGCCTCTGCGGAGGTGGTCGTCTACTCCACCAGGTGAGAGCTGAGGTTGGGCTGGTAAAGCCTGCAGCGGCCTAGGCCTACACTCAAGCCACATGTAGGTTGTTGAAACTTTACGCACGGTCACTCTTCGTCATAAGCTCTTCAATGCCTCCCTTACATGATTAATCAAAAGGATTAACTCTGTGTTTTCTGTGTCGTTTTACAGTGCCAGTGATGACCCCCTTGGACTTCTACTATACTGACCCCACCCTGCCCCCAGGTCACCGGGTGCCCAATATTGTCACGAAGTTTGAGGTCAGTGACCAGAAATGGGCCAATTCTGGTTGTTGTTTTGCCTTGATATCAGTATTACAGACATTCATTAACATGCAAGAGGCGCCTGCAAAATCAACATCATGCTTCCTCTCAGACACAACAGATTAATCTTGCCCATGCTGTATATACCCTGGGGCTTTTCTCAAATCATCCTCACCCCATGCATGACCTGTTAAATTGACATTTTTTAACTAGCAAAACTAGCAAAATGCTTTTTTTTTTTTTTAATCATCCAATTGGATGACTGGGGCTTTTAAGCACACAGCATTAATTCTGTGTATTAATTTCACAATCTTTAAACACATACCACATAATGAGATCTGTGATATTAACTATGGGTGATCCAGCTTACCCAGGATTAGATGCATTTTATGGCTCAGGGAGGGTGCTGGTGGGGTTTTAGGGGGTTTGGGGAAGGGACTGGGGTGCAGCATAACCCATGTGAGATTAACGTGGGATCAGACAGACTGACCAGTTTAATAAGATTGGCCTCTGCTCTGCTCAGACAGATCTAAGCAGTGGGCTTTTTGAGAGGAAATTGCTCTTGTAATGACAACATGGACCCAAAACCATTTGCATCTAAAGCAACATACATGATGTGGTAACCCAGTGAATGTGGTCAAAGTAACAGTGATACAATGGTTTGCAAGAACTGGGCTGTAGAATAGGTAGTTTACCAGCATCCAACCTTTTTTTTTTAATGTTATTTACATGTTTTGCTATTGCATTTCCACACACTCCCACATTCCTAGGCCATTGAGAAGTTCCAGCTCAACACTCCGCCACCAATCATGTCCTCTCAGCTGGCTCCCCGTGTCCAACCAGACCCTTTTCTCAGTGGCGCCCACCCAACCCGCGACCTCGGCACCCGGTCATGGACCCTCGACCTCTGCCGCCGTCCCCAGCCCTACATGACCCGACCTCAAGCCAAAGGGACCCTGGAGGTCATTCAGATGTCGCAGGCGGAAGATGAAGCCATCACATCTCTTCTGCTTCTCCGCCACAGCAGCATCGGTGCAACGAGCCAGCGAGACGAGGTCAAGAGGTTGCCGTCTCCAGGGATCGTGGCTCAGGGTCAACAGTTTCCCGGTCGGTCTCCCTCAGCTGGCGTCTGCAGTCAAAGCGGAGACGCCGTATCAACAAGGTCGGGCAGAGCTCCCGAATCATCCTCGTCGAGGGCCATCACTACCACAGTTGCCACATATTCCCCCAAAGAACATCGCTCAAGTCAAGGAAGCATCTCGCCTTTGGAGTCCTCAGAATGCCACCCTGAGCTCCCTATTGGTTCACCTGAACAGTCACCTGAGATCGAGCATCAGCCTGGTTTGAGTGCAGTCCTTGAGGTGAACGGTGATCTATTGGAGCCAAAGGACCCGGGGCCTGCTGAGGTGTCTCCTTTGAGTGATGTGTGTGTGCCACCTGTGGATAGAGAGCCAGAAGGTACATATCCTCTCATGGCTGTAGAGTCTCTGCACAGGCCTGCGGCGGAACAAGAGTGGAGTGGATGTAGTGGACATCCATCAGAAATCCCTCCGGAAGGTAACCAACTGGAGGAAGCCAGGGCACCCGAGATGCCAGCAGATGAGGGGTAGTTTTGTGAACGTGTGGGATTTGACCACTTCATTCTGCTGAGGGCAACACATTTTGTCGACTACCAGAAGAAGAAATAAGAGGTGGAGGACATTTTGTTTTTCCTGTGATTGTGTTCATCAAAAAAGTTTTAAATCCTGGTGTTGGTGTTTTAGTCCCTTAACAACTTGTCATTTACTTTGGCATAGACAAAACATTTTTTTTTCTTCTTTGTTATCCAAGTGCCTGTGAAGCTCAGATATGATGCCACACATTTTTCCTATGACTTATGAATGCTCCAACCTGTTTGTTTAGATGTTTATTAAAATAGAAAAGGCATGACTATTCTTTTTTTTATTCTTTTTCTTTTTTACTTAGAACAGTTTTCAATGGGAGGACATCCATCCTCTTTTGCATATAGTACATATATACAACATAAAAAAGACAAACATGCGTTACCTGTTCTAGATACTAAGCTGGTGACAATCTCTCCAGTACACCAAAATGAACAACCTGCTCTTATTGTGCTACTAAAATCCTGATTTATGCTTTTTGGGAATCCTGTCACTTTCATTCGTTAAGTTTAACTGACAAAAAGCAATCAAATTCAGTTACCTTCTCCTTCACAATATTCGAAAGACACAAGTCACTTAAGTGAAAATTACTTAAAGGGATATTCCGCCATTTTTGGAAATACGCTCATTTTCCACCTCCCCTCGAGCAAAACAATCGATATTTACCTTGTTCTCGTTCATCCAGCCATTCTGTGAGTCTGGCGATACAACTTTTAGCTTCAGCCTAGCATAGATCATTGAATCGGATTAGACCATTAGCTTCTCGCCTGCTAGCTTCATGTTTAAAAGTGACTAAGATTTCTGGTAATTTTCCCATTTAAAACGTGTCTCCTCTCAAGTTAGAAAGTGCAATAAGACCAACTGAAAATGAAACCTGGCGTTTTTCTAGGCTGATTTGACATGGAACTACACTCTCATCTGGCGTAAGAATCGAGGCAACTTGCAAACGTACCATAGGCGTAGTGATATCGTACGCAGCATCTGAAAATAGTCCCCATAGACAACAAGCAGTAGTAGTGCCAGTAGTGTGCAAGTTGCCTTGATTATTACGCCAGATGAGAGTGTAGTTCCATGTCAAATCAGCCTAGAAAAACGCCAGGTTTCATTTTCAGTTGGTCTTATTGCACTTTCTAACTTGAGAGGAGACACGTTTTAAATGAGAAAATTACCAGAAATCTTAGTCACTTTTAAACATGAAGCTAGCAGGCGAGAAGCTAATGGTCTAATCCGATTCAATGATCTATGCTAGGCTGAAGCTAAAAGTTGTATCGCCAGACTCACAGAATGGCTGGATGAACGGGAACAAGGTCAATATCGATTGTTTTGCTCGAGGGGAGGTGGAAAATGAGCGTATTTCCAAAAATGGCGGAATATCCCTTTAAGTGCTAACCTAACCATAACAATTAAAAATTCTAAGCCTTTTTTAATAGAAAAAAATTACAAATTCTGATTAACATAAGAGCAGTATCTTCATTTAGAGTGAACAAACCCAAAGATAGGATGGTTGTCGCGTTTCAGTTTGTAATGTATGTGTCTGAAGGAAGTAAACAGTATTCCTGAGAAACCGCAGTTAGTGGTTCGATATGACTCACTCCACCAGAGGGGGCAGAATGCGTCGTCTGACTCCAGACATCCGTGCTGTGTTCAGCATGCACTCTGGTGTATATATACACCTATGGCAGACGTTGCAGAAGCCTGGCAGCAAGCAGAAGTGAGAGGATTCTCAAGGATGGCAGTGATGGATGACTCACAATCGATTAGAATTCATTTCTTTTCTTAAACCCTCAGGAGCAGTAATGAGGCTGGGTGGCTGGGCCAGTTACCATGGAAATGGGAGGGACTCACTTGGCAGTGTGATGAGCACGTTCATTTCTGTGCGAATGACAGATGCGTGACTTGCTCCTTTGGACAGGAACGGTCACCTTTTTTTTTGGGCTACGTTCAGGTTACCGTGGGGAAATATTCACAATAAAATGTACTCTGGGGAGGTTTAGCACAATGTGTTTCCATATTTAAAATATATATTATATTCACAAGCTATAAAAAAAATCAAACAGCAGGAAAGTTTCCATGAGCACAGGGCTCCAGACAGAGGCTTAGGCCTGTGTGCGTGGCCTGTTTTTCCATCCTTCGTTTTGACCCAAATCCTACTGCTTGGAGAGGCTCTTCCTGGGAGAACCATCTTGTGGTTGATAAAAAAAAAAACACTGAGAAGCAAGTCGTCCATTCTTTCACAGGCACTTCAGAGCCTTATGTGTTTTCTGTCCATGTGCTTATTAAATTAGTATGTCTGTGCTTTCATCCTCCCCATTCTGTTAAAGGGTCAACCGGCTCTTGCCGGTGACTATGCTGGCCGCCTGAATGACGCGGTATCGCTCCCGAAGGTTCCTGCGTCTCACATGCTCGTTGGTAATCTCCAGAACGTTCGGAACCGGGAACCAGCCTTTCTGTCCGTCAGACAAACGGATGCCCTCATACCAACCTAAACAAGAGCAGGGAGATGGTAAAGGGAAAAGAGGATAAACGGGAAAAGAGGAATGCAGAAAAGACGAAAGAAGATGGAGTCAGTCAGTATAACATGTCACTGAAAATGTCATTAAATTAGTGTCTTTTACTATACAGTAATTTCCCGCATATAAGCCGCATTGTGTATAAGCCGCAGGACAGTGTTTAATGCAAGTTAAAAGAATCAAAACCATATTAACACCATATTAACTGTCCCCCTGTATTAACCTCATAGCTGAAGAAATTTTGCAAAATCAATGTATAAGCCGCGGCTAATAGTCGGGAAATTACGGGTAGTGCCACTGAGGTGCTAAGTTTGCTGGTCTGTAGTTGGACCACTGTAATGAATCAAGCTTGAGTGGGTGAGATCTTTACACATAGGGGTCTAGAGGGCATAGGGGTCAGGCTCACCTTCGTTGGTTTTGCGGATGACGTTGATGATCTCGGTCGGCTCTAGACTGATCTCATCAGCCTGCTGGGCAACATACTGCTCCACACACTGCACCTGTGGACAGTCTGAGGCGCGCACACACACACACACACACACACACACACACACACACACACACACACACATACACACACACTGTTACTATAGCAAAACACCATTCCACTTCCAAACCATAGCAAACAATAGAAACACATGTACAGCTTTGGCAGCACAATATTATTGTCATGCCCATAAAGCTCATTTGATTTGATTTGAATTGAGAAAGAGAGAGATAATTAAAATCAACAGATCAACAGCTTCATAATGGCAGCTAGGCTAAAGTGTGTATCCAGTACTAACCCCAGTCCTCATATATGACTTCCTCTGCATCCCGGTCGGCGTCGTTGGGATTTGGGAATGCAGCAACCCACCTGTGCATTTCCGACCTACGTAGACAAGGACAAAGTTAACAATGTCCTCCTGCCTGTGGACCGCTTTGGAAGCAGGACTATGACTATGATTACCAATGGAAAAGGGGGTTCACAGCCATGTTATGTATGTCTTGTGTGAATGATAATAAACAGGAAGAGTAATAGGAAGTGTGCTCTGTGTACAATGTGGTATTACAACAACAGCAGGAACACAAGTCAACTTGATGGGATCACAAAATCCAAATACTTGGTCTTAGGGGGCATATGCTTGTTATTATAGGAGCATATGAGTTCCTGTGTTTAGTCTTTACTCCGGGAATAGAAGTCACACTGGTCATTCAGGTGAATGATCCGGCGTTTTGGAAGTCCCACTCACTCGGTCGCAGCCTTGAGCACGCGCTCAGCCAGGCGCCCCTGGTGGTTCTCCAGCAGCGTGAGGAGGAAGCAGTTGACCAGGCCGCCGCTGGACAGCTCGTCCCCCATGGGCTTCACCTGCACCAGGGAGCGGTGGGCGTAGTCCAGAACCACGTACCGCTCCGAGCTGCAGGAATTAGAGTGAGCAGACGTTAGAGCAGTTTAGGTTAGAGATTTTTCCATACGCATATATATATATATATATATATATATATATATATATATACACACGAGTGGCCGTGACTTGACATCTGTTTCAATGAAGATTGAAATCGTACACTGAACACTGTATTTAAATATTTGCATAGTCAAATGTGCCTGCTGCACCATCTGCTGTAATAAAAGGCAAATGGCTGAAGTAACAGTGTTTTTTTTCTCTCTTTCGAATCTATTCATGTTGTTTATGTAACAAATCATTGGCATATTCAAATATTAACTGCAGCCCAGTCTCCTGTTAGCTATTGTCCATCATGAAGATTTAATAACCCTACCGCTGTCACATTGTATCTCGCCAGCTAGTTTTTTTTGTTGCGGAGAATAATCTGTAAACCATAGTAGATTGTTGACCAGGGTAAATGTGTTGCCTGTTACATCACCCCTCAAAAGGTATGAAAGGAAATCACAAGGGCAAGTGTTTTGTGGCTCAACATAATGCTGCTATGCATAGGATAACAAAAAAAAACTCTCTTTAATGCATTAATTACAACAATAAACCTTTTCACTTCTGTGCATTTACAGTTCCATTAAATCAGCATGAATAAAATCTGATGGCAGAAGGTGTGTGTGTGTGTGTGTGTGAGTGTGACTCAGAGTGTTAATGATATGCAGCCCTCACCTCTTCCTACTGGCGATGACGAGGAGGTCATTGAAGAGGAAGAGGAAGACAGGCGTGCATTTGGACCGCAGGGTGAAGAGGGTCCCACCTTTAGCCACATCCTGCAACTCGCCGCGTTTCTCTAGGAAGCGCGTTTGAGAAATGATGGGCACAGCCTGCAAAAAAAAATGTATAAATGGGAGAGAGATGTAAGAAAAACTTCTGGAAATTCAAATAAAAATATAAACCATATACATAATGTTTGTAAAAATGTCCTCGAGAGCGTATGAATGCAGCAGTAGGAAAGCTGTAGTGTAGAGAACAGAGGTGTAAAAGTCGGCCATGTTGTGCATCTATTTCGGGCAGAATCACGTGCAGAAGGCTTCATGACACCAGCTGTGAGATTTCACATCACATGATTGGCACGGCGTATTGACAACATACAACGCGATTGGCACGATGTATTCACATGTGAACTTTTGGCGGTGGCCGGGGCAGACTATGTGTAGACGACTGCCATGTCTGCGTTGTGAACTAACCCCATACGTTTCTATGGGAGATTATTGGAGGGGTGTGTGGGTCTAGCCAGGTGGATCTAATCTGGCAATCACCTGACTAAACTCAATCCTTTAAGATTGAACATTAATCTGGGGAGTCTGCACTTTATTTCTAATGCACAAGAGGCATGATCAATGGGCATAGTCCAAAGACTCCGCACACTTGGATAGTCCTTCAACCAATCAGACCAAAGATCCGGGTGGGCCTGGTGGATAAGCCAGTTTGTGATTGGACCCAGCAAACGTGGAAAGGAAGCAGGAAAGATAGATGTGCAGGTTTCCAGCCTGAGCTGCAGGGCGAAATCCAAATCGCCAGCAGATCAGGCTGGGTTTACCCAGCCTAAAGGTAATTAGCTAAAAAGTGAAATCACCGGTGTTAAATGGACAGGTAGAACCAATACATGGCAGGACTTTTACTTTGTGAAGCCGGACTTTTACATCTCTGTCTAGTAGGGAGTGAGACTGAATTATTCTCAGATGTTGTGAAATATGAAGCATTAAAAACATTTGAATACTATGGAAAAATGAGTCATGGAGATCCAGAGGCACACAACTGGTGGAAGCTCATCTAGACCAGCAGCTGGCGCCACTAACGAGCCCTCTGGCTCTTTCTGCTCACCTTGAGTTTGTCAAACTGCAGATTCTTGTTGATCTCAATCAGCTCCTCCATCTGTTTCATCTTCCCTACCTGCGTGTTGCACTCGTCTATAATCTACAGGGAGAAAAGGAGGGAGGAAGGGAGGGATGAAGAGAGGGAGGGAGAGAGAGAGGGAGGGAGAGAGGGGGGGGGGAGAGAGTACAAGTACAAAGAAGTCAGTATGGCAGTGTGTAGGAGTGGAAAGAAAATGGGAGATAATACGAGCAGATTTTGGTGCAGAAGAGGGTGTGGAAGGTATTTCAGAATGAGGGGGTGAGAGAGGGAGAGAGAGAGGGAGAGAGAGAGAGAGCAAAAACAATGGAGATGTCAACTGAGCGCAGGGATCCACTGAGGGGTGTAGTAGTGAGCAGCTTGTTTTCATTGTTTCCAACCGCTGATCTTGACACGGTGCAAACTCCCCACTGCAGCTCAGCTGAGACAAACGAGAGCTGCCCCCTGGCTCCTGCACATGAGCTGTGGATACTGCAGAGATACTGCAGAGATACTGCAGACAGAGCGCAACCATCTCAAAGGACACACTCCTCGTCCGAATCCTTTTGTCTTCACAAAACAGTCCCTCTTCTCCTGCCACCCCCCACCCCCCGCTCCAACCCCCCACACGCTAGGATAGGATATCCTCTGGAATAACTGAGACAATGGACAGGGGATGGGGACAGTGACGTCACAAACACTGGAGTGGGCCAGGCCTTGGCGAGAACCAGGGAAGTCTAGGAATGGAAAGGAATGGCCAGGGCGGGGTGGGAGAATACCTTGGAGACGGACGCCAGGGCCTTGGAGGCGGTCTGCTCCTCTGCCGTGTGCTCCTTGGTCCTCTTCAGAATGTTCTGGAAGAGCAGAGAGAGAGAGAGATGAAATCATCTAAAATAGGCCAACACGTGAGGTCGACAAATGAGGAAAATATTACTAATATTACCGACTTCCTCCTGGCCCATATGGCAGATCTATATACACTCATAAATAACTCAGTGTGCCTGTTATGGTTTATTCATAAGAAAGCTGGCTTAGTACAGTAAGTGCAGACGTGGCTTAGCGCTGCATCCATCGCTGCTCTTCATTGATTGCAGTCCCACGGAGCTCAATTACTGATTACTCATGATGTCCCTAATCAGCATGCCTTCACTGGCTAATGAAGTCTCGGTGGCCTCTGCTCTGCTGACTCAACTGATCCAAGATCAGTTCGCGGCGGCTGGTTCGTATGCGCCTCTATGGGCATTTCTCAACCTCTCTCCTAGATGCTCGGTCCTCCAGGCTCGTCCCCAACTGATCTATTCATGGATTTCATCAGGTCCCTTTCCACAGGTGTATGAAATCAAGCACCTTGATTATCAATGCAGACTGCATGGGGCTTGATTAATACACCTGTGGAAAGGGACCTGATGAAACCCATGATGGATAGATAGACTATCCCATTGTTGCCCGCCCCATCATTCTTTAATCTAGATCAGTGGGAACGAGGGCCGAGGAAGGAAGGAAGGGAGGATAGATAAAAAGACGAATGAGCGAGGCCCTATGCGCCTGGTTCCCCTGGCGCAGCTCACCTCGATCAGCATCTTGATGCGGGTGATGCGCTGGAAGGGCAGCAGCAGGAAGGACATGAAGGGCAGCCGCTGGCACTTGGGTGACTCCTGCAGACGAGCGATGATTCCGCCGAACGCTGCGTTCGAGTGCCTGCTCGGGAAGCGTAACCGACAGCAACAGCAGCAGCGGCGGCGGCGGCAGCAGCAGCAGCAGCAATCAAAGCAGAAGGGACGTGTCAGGATCACAAGTCAGTGGCAAAACGGGGACAAGTGCAGTGAACAGCTTTGATGAGGGCAAGATGTTGCATTTTTCATGGCCTGTTATGGTGAACGCACATCTGAATTTCACCGTGAAATCTGAAAGCTCAAGAAACCTTTCCATGACTTCCAGGTTTTGGCCGCAGCTAACCGATTCACCTCTCCTTCATTTTGCACTAGCAACTAGACACATTCTTGCAAACTACTACAGTACATCTACTATTCTCTCTTTTTTTCAGTAAAGCCTGAATAACAGGCAACAGTAACTGCCTGAGCCTGAACAGCTGGTCTCTGCTCGTACTCACATGAGGGCGGTGTAGGTCTTATCCTGGTAGATCTGGTTGCGGACGTAGTCGATGTAGGCGGGGAAATTGTGCTGGGCGTGGTAGTGGATGATGTCACAGATGTCCGTGATAATCAGACTCTCCTCCATGCGGTCTTCGAGATCCTTCAGAAACCTTCCAAGGTCAAAAGCCAAACATTTAATTTTGTGTAGGTCATCATTTTGCATCAAATCTTTCATAGGAATCATAAATATAGCAAAGAGAAAAACAAACTCAACATATAGACTCAACACTGTACTGCATAGCAATGCAAGTTAGGGCCTGGCAACCATAGAAACTGGACAGACAGTTTTACTTCAGAACGTTGCTAAGCAACACAGGCCATGGTCATTTCTATACACTTCACACACTCTTTTGCAGTGATTCATTTCTCAGTCACTACAGAGTTTGTTCCGCACACCTGCACAATCATCCTCACCCACGCACACACACACACACACACACAATCAATCATCTCATGTCACTTCCTGTAGTGTCCAGGGCCTCTTCCTGTCATGTCTTTGTTGCGGCGAGCCGTCCTTACCTCTCGCTGACCTCGCGGATGCGCAGGATGTTGGAGAAGAGCGGCACCTTGTCCCTGATGATGAGCGTGTCCTGCAGCGCGGCCGAGTCCATGAAGTGCTCCGTCAGCACGCGCAGCGAGCGCAGGTACGACACCTCCGAGGTGATCACCTCAAATATACTCTACACACACACACACACACACACACAAAGAAGAATACAAAGAAACAACACAGACATAAACATTTGTAGATGATTTGTTTCCAGATAGGTGTACCATCATTTCACAGTTAACGGTAGCACGGAAGACTTTTCCAAAACTTGCAGTTGCACTCATTGCACTTTGTTCTCATGTCCAACAACGTTCTCATCATTCTCATCTCCTACAGCATTATTTTTAACCATCCCATCCTGCCCTTCATGACGCTCTTTTCATCCACCCTCTTCCTCCCTGCCCCCCCCCCCATCCTATTGCTTCTCCTCCTCTTCTTGTTTACAAGAGTTTCCACCATCTTCACGTCTGCCATCATTTTGTCTCTCATGCTCTTCCTGTCTCCTCCTCTTCCTCCCCTCTCCCCTCCACCACCTTCTCTACCACTTCCTCTCTCTGCTATGTCCCCTTCTTGCACTTCCTCCAATTCCTTGCCCTTCTCCTCCTTCACCTCCTCCTCTCATTCCTTGCCCTCCTCCTTCTCCTCCTCTTCCTCCTCCTTCACCTCCTCCCATTCCTTGCCCTCCTCCTCAACCATCCTCTCTTCCACTTCCTTTGACAATCCGCCTTCTCCACATCCTCCACTACTACTTCCACCAATACTTGCCCTCCTCCCCCTCCCTCCCTCTCTACCCCTCTCACCTCCTGGTACTTGCTCTCCCCCTCCTCCCCCTCCTTCCCTCTCACCACTGCCTCTCACCTGGTACTTCCCCTCTTCCTCCTCCCCCTCACTCCCTCTCTCTCTCCCTCTCTCCCTCCCTCCCTCTCTCCCTCCCTCTGTCACCTCCTGGTACTTGCCCTCTTTCTCTTTCCCCTCCTCTCCCTCCCTCCTCTCCCTCCCTCCCTCCCTCCCTCCCCCTCTCACCTCCTGGTACTTGCACTCGTCTGAGCTCAGCGTCTCCAGGATGCCGCTGTCCCGGACGGACGGCAGGTCCTGCCAGAGTGTGCTGCGGGCGCCCTGGGGGATGGGGCTGGCCCTGGAGCCCATCGTCCTGCCGCCGACGCTGCCCATGTCCGAGGCCGCCGAGCCGCGCCGGTGCCCGTAGTCCATCTGGAAGTCCACGCTGGTCTTGCTGATGTTCCGGCACACCGTCGCCTGCCGGATGGCCTTGACGATGACCGACTCGCGGTAGGTCTGGTACAGAGGTTCTAAAGGCCGCGTGGAGAAAGTGGGGCAAGAGGCAGATGGATGAATGAATGTATGGATGGGTGGATACAGAAAGAAGCCGCTTTCAGACAGACCGCAACATAAGGCTCGGGATTGTGACGTGAAAACTTCGCGGGCAGCCATATTGGCAGCCTCACTCCTTAGTTTACTATGGATTACTATGGATTTACTCCCGCCTGTTAGTGTGTTCCTGTTACTTAATGTTTGTCTTCTTGGTCGTATGTTGCTGTGTAGTGGGGTGTAACAGCGCAACCCACGATCGCAAGAGGAAAATAAACGCTAATACTATCAATTTTCTGCTTCTTGTCTCCTGCATCTGAATGAATGGATTATTACGTTCGGTGCGCTACCAACGTGGCGGCAAAATTCCTATAATGCAACGCGTGTGCCCGAGCCCTACTCACGACTTTTTACGGTAGGGTTTTTTTCGTTGTGCTGTCTGAATGCATATCTGAATGTATATCAACTACCGGAACTTTTCCCGCTGCTGACCTCAGTTTTCCGTAATGTTGCCGCCACAGCTGCTATGTGAATGCAATCGCGGAAAAATTCCGCACTTGTCAGTAATGATCGAAGTAAGTATTACGCGTATTTAAAGCGCCCTAATGCCACTGAACAGTTTTGCATCTCTAACACGCTGCTGGTAATGCAGCAAGACTATAGCCTCCACCATACTCCCGTACTAGATGTGAACAACAGGTGGCCGTATACATTCCGCATACATTCTGCATATATGCTTCATGTCTGAATGTCCGCTACCGTCAGAAATGCGGCAAGGAATTATCGCAGAATGTGCGGAAAACCTGTCTGAAAACGGCTAGAGAGATAGAAAGAGATCTAGAGTGCTGACCAGAGAGATATCAGCATTCAGCATTGCATCAGGATCTCTGCAACTCTCAAGCTCAAGTCTCCTGCTTAATATCCTTGGGCTCTGCATACTCATCACTGTTACAATGAATCTGCAAAATTGAAATCCAGCAGAGAGTAAATAAATAATTCACACTCACCATCCATACTCTCCCAGTCTATAGACTGCTTCCTAGGCGGTGCTGCCGGTGGTCTGAAATGTTGAACACGGATAATGAGGCTGATGAAAGCACCGGAACGAAAAAAAAGCACACTTCAAAGCTTTTGTACAGAGACAGAGACTGGAGGCTTACTTGCGCTTGTCAGCATCTTCTTTTCCGTCACTATCCTCTTGTTCAACTTCTACAAAAGAGGCTATGAGGAGAGAGAAAGAAATAGCATCAATTACATGTGATGATTAGGAGGACTTCAGACAGATTATCTGGTCACTCTGACTTTGACTATGATCATGATATACATTTGAACTATAAATGAGGATTACCGTCATAATTTCCCAATTATCAACAACGACTGATTGATTTTGCTAAATTTCTTCAGCTATGAGGTTAATACAGGGGGGCAGTTAATATGGTATTAATATGGTTTTGTTTCTTTTAAACTTGCATTAAACACTGTCCTGCGGCTTACACGCAATGCAGCTAATACACAGGAAATGACTGTATATATGATGAACCTATAACATTATGGCCTTACCTGTGCTTGGGGGGAGGGCGTTTAAGGACTGACTGCTGCCGCGGAGTCCATTCTGCCCCTGCTTGCTGGGGGGCACTGGGGGGGCAGGCCTGTTGAAGTGTGGGCTGGCTGGAGGACTGGCAGGGTGGGGTGGCAGGGGTGGCAGGGGTGACGCCGCACGCAGGGCGCGCCTCTCGTCGGGGGACGGCATGGGCAGCGCGATGCCCCCCAGGGGTGCCATGCCCTGGAGGCGGGTGACCTTGGACCTTTCCGGAAGCAGCGGCACCCTGGGCGGGATGGCAGGAGGGGGCCCGTCCCCCCCTGCGCTCTTGGCCAAGTCGGCGCCGTCCGCCTCGTCGGACGCCGAGGACGAGAGCTTCGACCGGCGCGGGGGCTTGATGCGGATGAGCGGCACTTGCTGCTCGGGGGGTCGCGAGGTCACGCCGTCCACCACGATGTTGAGCTCGTAGATGTCGGCGTCGTTCTCCATGGAGTGGGCCTTGGAGATGCCGGCGGGCGAGAGCCCGTGGGAGACGTAGGGCGTGTAGGAGGTGAGCTCCACCTGCGGCCCCGGGTCCGACCGCCTCCTCAGCTGCTCCCCGACCAGCTCCAGCGTGTGCTGGAACTTGGCCTTCCCCGTCAGCTCCCCGTCGCCGTGCCCATCCTCGCTGTCGTCGGAGGACTCGCTGAGGTACAGCTCCTCCTCCTCCTCGTCCTCGTCAAACTCCGCTCCCAGTCCTTCCCCCTCCTCCCCGGTGTCCTGGTGCTCCCCTCCCTCGCTCGCACCCTCGCCTCCCCTCTCCTCCTCTCCGAGCTCTCCCCTGATGTCCGCCACCTTCTCCGCGTAGTCCCCCTCCTCCTCCTCCTCCTCCCCGTCCTCCAGGGGGACCCACACCAGCTTCATCCCCGGCCGCTGCAGGTGGCAGATGCAGCTGCAATTCCGCTCGCACCGAGGGCCGGCGGGAGCGTCTGGGCCCGCAGACGACAGCAGCTCTCCCTCCTTCCCATCAGGAGCTGTGAGGAACGGACACATCAGTCACATTACGCCAGAAATGTCCTTTTTTTATTGTATTTTTTTGTTAAAAAAAAAAGGACTTTGAGCTTAATAACACTGATCCTAACTGTAATTTCCCAACTAATAGCCGCGACTTATACATTGATTTTGCTACATTTCTTCAGCTATGAGGTTAATACAAGGAGGCAGTTAATATGGTATTAATATGGTTTTGTTTCTTATAACTTGCATTAAACACTGTCCTGCGGCTTAAACACAACGCAGCTAATACACAGGAGATGACTGTATTTCATATCATAGACCACAATACACAGAGGAACCAGACTGCAGAGTAATATGAACAACAACCACATATTTCCAACACACAATAACAACACAAAATACAGCACGAGGGTTTAATAGCATTGCTCCTTTCCAAATAAACAACTTTCTAATGACTTGTTATCTGATGATAATATGGAGCATATCACATAAAAGAGTTGTAAACAACGTTTCCGTCAACGTTTATGATAAGCGTTGCCAGTCACATGTGAAAAGAGATAACAACAAAAGGAAGTGTATTGATGTCGGAGAATTCGGGGAATTCCACTCCACTAATCAAGAAATAAAATTCCCAAAGACAACTTCACCCAGGTGGACATACTTGACCCCCTAGTTGCCCTTCATACAGGCTTCGTGTATGATGTTTTCATTTCCTGTGGATGATCAGCCATTCAAAGGGCAGCCCTTTAAGGCTCACATGATGCTTTACTACTGAAATGAAAGATCTTTGAGCGATCCCTCATCTCCCATTTCCTCCATTTCACTATCCTGGCAGTAGGGAGCAGATTACTGCCAACATGCCATCATCTCCTGCTTTAGAATTCATTTGATTTGTAGGGTCACTATTTATCAAGGTTTTCCACACTGTAACTTCTTGAATGGATTGTTTAAATGAGATCACCGCAAGATGGGCCGCAAATCACATAAAATCACTTACTGTAAGCATAAAGCCTAAAGCAAAATACTCTAGCACTCATGAGCGACCACATCAGTAAACTGACGCCATGCAGCCCCCTGTGTGTCTGGCACCTACCTGTCCCTCTGTGGTTACCACCGTGTGCTCTCACCTCCACTCATCCCCCCTTTTCTCTCTTTTCTCCCTTTTCCTCCCCTCTTCTCTGTCTGTTCCGCGGCTCCATCGCGCGAGGCCCATTTGGTCGCGGCGGCCGCTTTCGAACCCGCCGACCTCACCCTGGCCATGTGCTTGTGCAGTGACCTCTTGAGCTTGGTCTTGGCGGTCAGCTGAGTCGGGCCGCTCTCTTTGGTCAGCGCGCCGTCCTCCCCGGACTCGCAGACATTCTGCTTGATCTTGGTCTTCCTGAACGCTCGCCTCACACTGTCTGCCATCTTTAAAGCCAACCGGTCTGATCTATATGCGTCTCTTTGACACAACTGTGGAATTCTAAGCCCGTTTATTGCTGTTATTCAACAGGTCATGCTTCTCTGGTCCAAAGTCTCAACACTAAAAAGTGGAAAAAAAGTCACTTACTTACTTACTTACATTAAATACTTCTAGTTTGGGTGCATTGTGGTTTTCGCTGGTGAAAGCCCATATAAGCACAAAGCATATCTTTATCAGACATTTAACAGACATTTATTCTATTCCTAAAGAATCCACAGTGTTTTACACTGTATATCTGCGTAGGAGATAAGAGGAATAAAGCACTACCACTAATATTTTACAGTGGTATGTAATATGACAAAGTTTCCAAATATGTAGGTCACGTCACAATGCTCTTTATATTACATCATTGGTCAATGATTTTCCCAGATGTCCGTATGGATTATTAAATGGTGAATAAACTCTCATCCCAGGCTAGTCTGTAATGCGAGCTTTATGTGAAGACTCTTTCCTGCCAAGTTTGCTCTAGCCTCCTGCATATGTATCCTGTGATATAGCGGCCCTGAATCAGGCTAGGAAAAACAACATTTCTTCCACTACAACTGTTATCTCTGTGAGGTAATGAGCTGGAAGCATTGCAGGGACACAGTTACGCTTCACACACAAATCAGGAAGAGTGAGGAGATACTGAACACCCTCGCTGTTTCCTCGACATGAGTGAACGGACAAAGGGACAGAAGCGGCCAACTGAGATCACAGTTATGAGGAAGATGCAAATCAGCCTAGATAGCTGGACAGCATATGCTGCGGCTGATCGGGTGGTTTAGGTAAATATCTTGGGGAGTAAGGAGTTAGGAGTGTGTGTGTGTGTGTGTGTGTGTGTGTGTGTGTGCGTGCGTGCGTGCGTGTGTGCGTGCGTGCGTGCGTGCGTGCGGGGGGGGGGGGGGTCAGTGGAATGTTAGGATGAACCACGTCCATCACCCCCACTTGCAAGGTTTAACAGAAAAGATCCGCTCCCCTTATAGAAGTAATCAAAATCTAAAATACTACACAAAGTTGATTTCAAACCTTGTGTTTAAAAAGGTGGTGAGAAATGAAATTTTTTTTATCGGCGTTGGGTGTGTGTGTGTGTGTGTGTGTGTGGGTGTGTGTGTGTGAGTGTTTGTCTTTGTGGGTGGAGGAGAGTCGCAGTGCAGGATGAAATAGGAGACATGCTCAGCAAACAATATCTAAGGCTGCTTGTCGGGAACAGATTTGCCTGAAGCACCCACCGCTCTGGTTGTCTACAGAAAACACAGAACCACGGAGAAAACAGGATCGAGTTTCTCAGTGAGAAAATACATTAAAAAGGGGGGGGGGTAAACAAATATGACCTCTCATGCTCTCTTCCTGACTCTTTCGGCCTGTCAAAACAGACAACATTTTTTAAGGGGGGGGGGACTTCCCATTTTTAATGTCTGATTACAAACAAATGGTAAATCAATAAATAAAAAATGGGCAGACCCTTAGTTTGAAATACTTTGGAGGATTACCCTGGGATATTGGGGCTCGCTTCAAAAATCTCAAGCATCCAACATACAGCCTAAAGGGACACATCAACCAAGTCAACATGGAACGGTGAGAACATTGTCACGCAAAGCATGTGGCGTGCGGCCGTTCTCTAATAGTCGCATTTTCCCCTTCATTCTTCGCCTTTCAGACGAGTGTCTGAAGACGTGAAGACGTGCAGACAGACAGACAGAACCCGCCACAAAGCATAAAGGACGAGCACCGCCTGAATACAAACAAAACCTGTTTTTCTGCGCTCGCGTTACACTTCCAGAAAACTGTTGCAGATGACTCATAAGGGCTTCAGATATGGATACAGCCAGCAGCGGACATTGAGAGGTTTCAAGTGGCAACTCCGGGACAAAGACACAGTATCCTCACACTCAGGTGCAGCGCAGGTGTGATTACAGGTGGACATTAACGCGGGAACAATGGGCTGCTCACCTGATCGGCCGTCTTCCAGACTGACGGGCATGGAGCCGCTCCTCGCCCTTCCCCCCGGCGTGTTCCCGTACACGCCCACGTTGGGGTTCTTGCGGAGCCGGCTCCTCTTCATGGGCAACGGGGGCGCCTGATTGGCCGCGGCCGTCGGCCGAGGCATTCTGGGTTTCGGCCGGACCTCGGGCGCCTGCCGTTGCGGGCTCGTCTTGTCCGCTCCCGTGGAGCCATTGGTCCCGGCATTCCCGGCGTTCCCGGCGTTCCCAGTCACTGGTGCTGGGCTTTGGCCTGAGGCCGGGGAGGTCTGAGGCTCAGGCTGGTTGAACTTGTTGACGATCTTCTTCACCTTCCCAGAAGTCCTCGTCGGGGCGCCCCTCTCCATCGGCGGGGGATCCGGGGTGAGCTTGGAGGGGAGCGGCGGCCGCGGCTTGAGCTCGGGTTTGGGAGGGAGAGTGGACAAGGGGGCGCAGACCGCAGACTCTGAGGCAGACATTTTGATTGCAGTGATATGTCCTGGCTGACCCAAGGATGGGCAGCAAGATGAAGGGTCAAACAGGGATAGTCATCATTATCTGCTGGGGAGACAAACGAGAAAATTAGAGAAACAAGAGACAGAGAAAACTGCTGAATCACTGTTTATCAGAGATGGCAAAAGTACACTCTCCCCGTACTAAAATAGAAGTACAGATACTCAGATACAGGTACTGATTTAACTTTACTCAAGTGAAAGTAACAAAGTACAGGCTCGGAAATGTACCTAAAGTACATTCAATCAACTGAATTCATGATTGGACATGGATATGCAAACAGTATTGAAATCAGAATTACAAAAGTGAAACATGTAGAAAAGGAGAGGAAGAAAAACAAATGGAGTCTGTTCATGTACATTACATCAAAACATGGAGACATACCAGCCCTCTGCCTGAGTGGATGAATTCGGCTTAAACTATTTCAGCAACACATGGTTATGCAGCTGGCCAGCAACACCCAGTTCCCTAATATAGCTGAGGGCTCATGACATCAGAGGAGAAACTCCTGACGTCTGCAGGAGTGAATAAGTCAGTCTTACAACCCTGCAGGCTGTAAAGACTTTGTCCTGGAGAGAGACACACCCACTGCTCAAGTGACAGACACACTCCCGGCTAAAGGAACAATAATATGTGCATGAAAAAAGAAAACACTGCACAGCCTTACATCAACACAGACTGGCACTCAAGGCAAGAGTTGTTGGCAGTTATTCATTTTTTTAACTACCTTGCTGTTTCCTTCACATGAGTGAATGGACAAAGGGATATTGCCATATGCCACCCGTCAACTGTAAAGTATACAAACTGTAACTTAAAATCACCCAGTTTTGTTAGGCATGTGATTTACTCATCAACTTCATTACGTCCCCAACCATAATTCCATTTCCATACCATAAATACATATATCACAACAACAATATATATATTTAATGAAACCTTGCTAACCTATAGCTGTTGGTCTGAACAATCTGTCCCACCTTTCATTCTGTCCATTTCCAAGTTAATGATAAACAGGACGAAAGACTGCAGCAATAGCAGTCGGAGTGTCTGACTCTGCGAGGTAGCTAAGCACTGAGCTTCCCTTCCCTTCCCTTCCCTCAACTGCTGACTGAGGTTGGAGCTGTTATTGTCATGCATCCAAAACGAAGGCTGGCTAATGCCAAGATTACTTCACAGAGATTTCTAGGGAGCACCGCGGGAGTTCAATGGCCCTTTCTTTTACCAAAATCCGGATTTAGTTACATAGTGCGCTGCGCACAAACACTGAGGGATACTGTTGCAGAAATAATACAGCACAGCACATGTTTTATCTACTACTAAAAGGATTTACAAAGGTTTTGAGACAAAAGGAGATTTAATGTAGTGTTTAAACCTGCAGGGGTTATAAAAATAATTACATTAAAATTATATGACTGCATGATGTGGGGAAAATGTGATTAGCATTTAAAATACCAAACCATTAAAAGGATCACAGCAGAGCGCATGCTTTGATATGGATGGGTATATTTACTTCAATCACACCCCATAGCCCACCTCACCTCAGGATATGATATGACCCAACCCAGTTAAAGCGATTTACTGGAAAGTGTGAACCTCGGGATCATCAATGACCCAACACAGTGTGAACCTGGGGCTGCTATAGGGAACACAGATGGATGGGACAGAACAAAAAGATATGAATGCTATAGAATTATAGAATTACATCAACCTGTACCCTCATCATGGGCATTCACAAGACAAAGTCAAAACGGACTAATTTGGGGGGGAGGGTACTGTGGTGCAATTGGCCGCAGCAGCGTGCCGCATTTGGGTCTCAGTGGCCATAGGTTTGATTCTGGCCGGTGGTCCTGTCCTGATCCAACCCCAAAATCTCTCTCCCACTCGCTTCCTGTCTCTTTCCACTGTCCTATTGATAAAAAAAGGCAAAAAGCCAAAAAATATACTTAAGTATAAAGTAATCAACTCAAACATCATTGTCTGGAGAAAAAGGAGTGGTCTAAAATCGCACAAATGGATGACTGCTCAGACCCCGAATCTCCTTCCTGAACTGATGACCTTGTGGAAGAGGACGCAGGAACCTTGTTTGCAGCTGAATGCTTTTCAGAGAAGCAAATAGGGAAACACAAACAAACTATGGAGGGAACTATGCTGCATTGAATGGTTTGACAAAGCACAAAAAGCCCATTGGCACGGCAACAATGTGAAGTATGGCTGAAACTAGTACTACGCAGAGAGCCATAGAAGAGAACCCTTTACACTGCAACAACAACAGCGGAGCCAGCCAAGGTGTCACCAGACAAGGTGAACTAATGAACAAAGGAGAACAAAAGCCAAAACTATTTCCCCTGGTATGTTTCCTTCCACACAGACTGAATCCAAAAGCAGGTTGCAGTGTTGCAAGACAAAAAAAAATGTTGAGACACCGGGGTTATAGCTTACAATGCAGCAACAGGGATTAGCGAGCTCTAACAGAATCTTACACAGAACAGAAGCATGGAGTCGGTGATGACAAACACCGTGGCACACTTGGACACAACACTGGCGCCCTGGGCAATGGGTTTTACAGAACTGGGCAACGTACAAAGTGCCCCAGTCATATTTGGCAGATGGGCTGTGTCTACAGCATGGTCTACTTGGCAGCTTCGATATATATTTGGAGGAGGGAGGCTCAGGACTTCCCTTCATGTGCAGCTTGGGCTGCACCTGCTACAACTATGCCCACTCCCACAGATTCTCACCATGCTAGTCTTCACCACAATTTCCTAATAACATTCTCCTCATATGACTCAACTCAACAATGAGAAAAAGAATGAATGAATGAATGGACAAGGCAGAAAATAAATCAAAGAACAAATTAATTTGTGATTAATTATCGTAATTTCCCTTCCCTTCACACTCATTTGTTTGCCGCTTTCAACACCATTTTTTCTGGTCTGATCTAGTCTCATGGACTGTGTGAATGAGCAGTGCTTGATGTATTGTGTGCCTAAACTGAACATTTGTATTGTCATGCAAATGATCCCGATGCCTGAAAGCGATGCCTGAAAGCGATGCCCGAGTAGCCTACTGCAGCACTCTATGGAAAAAAAAGCAAAAAAAAAAAAAACCTCTTCTCCGAGGACTGAAAAACTGCTACGCTCTGAATTTTAAAACAAGGCTGCTCAATTCCCAGCCACATCACACAGCATACGCTCCGGAGCCTATCGTGATCTGTAAGTAATGTGATGGTATCTGAGCAGGGGTGATTTTGGCAGAGCGTTTAAACAGACTCCCCCCATCTGTCAGTACGCTTGATTGGCCATACGGGCCACGCTGCTCGGGCTGCCGTGCTGGAAGCCCAAGAGGGAATGTTTACCCCCCGCTTCTCTCTGCTCGGCTGCAGTCGCATGTACACAAATGAGACCCATTCACTTCATTTGTCAGCGAAACGGATCGTGAAAAATGAGAGAGAGAGAGAGAGAGAGAGAGAGAGAGGAAACAAGACAGGATACCAATAGAGAGTGAAAGATTGAAAAAAAACAACAGTACAGATAAGAAAACGTTTGGGAAGTAACCCCCCACACACACACACACACACACCACTACCACCACTCCCAGCACAGTTGTGATCTCTTGCCAAAAGAAAATACACACAGTAAAAAAGCCCGAGCTGACCCAGGTTCAAGCCTGACCACTGGGATAAGGGATGGCCGTCTTACTGGATCATGGCTCTCTGATGTGTGGAGGGTGACGAGGAGTGGCACGGGCAATAAGTGCACTTGAGTGTGTGGGGGTGGGGAGGCCAGGCCACCAGGACATGAATGATGTCATCCTATGGCCTCATCCTCCCACTGGTTTATGACTTTATATCACCCTGATTGCCTTCATCATGGCGCATTAAGGAGAAGAACAAACCCGGAGCAGTGGGAAACAGAGACACATACTCACATTCACGCATCTGCCATAGAGTATACACATCATATGCACTCATGTGTATGCAATGCATATGCACACAAATCATATTGCTACACACACACACACACACACACTCACACTCACACTCACACTCACACTCACACACACTGTACACAGACACACGCACACTGTACACAGACACACGCACACGCTCCAGAATTCCTCACCAAGATTTGTTTATAAGTACTACGTAAGTTCACAGGAAAAGAGATGGTTTAAAAGATGATTCCAGCACCGACTACGACTACCAGATTCAGACACAAGAACAAAACAAAAGTATAGAGACAGACAGACATAAAAACATACAGACAAAATACAGCTTCAGTCCAACATTCCACAGGCTTGGTGTGAAGTCAACAGCTCAATAACGTGTGGCTGGAGCACTACCCAAGCAGTGTTGTGTACGAAAAAAAGAGTGCTCTAGCCAGTTTGACAAGTTAGTCGGCCCCTTTAGGAGGACGCGATCGGAACGACGCGATCGAGAGGACATGCCACACATCCAAGGAGAGACTCACGAAAGACTGAACACGGAGAGAACGCCATGACTAATGTCAGTACTGGCTAAAGGCAATGCCTCTTCTATCACACCTGTCCCTTGTTGACCCAACACACACACACACACACACACACACACACACACACACACACACACACACACACACACACACACACACACACACACACACACACACACACACACACACACACACACACACACACACACACACACACACACACACACACACACACACACATCTAGGTATGTGACCCATTATCTTGTTTGTCATGTCTGTCAACTACTCTATGCATCATTTAAACACACACCTCTCTTTATTTTCATTCTATCATTCTTTCCAGTGCTCGATTTTTCCTGCATCCGCCTGATTGGATATAGGCTAGCTGTGATCAGCTGTATATCATACACTGGGCTGTGGCAGGGATCACTCCACTGCTCTTCAGTGAAGTATATCTTACAAGAATCGTGTTGTTCATTAATGTGATTTCAGTGTCGTAGCCTCAGGCGAAATACCATGCTCAACACTGCACACATAAGCAATTGCTCAACTTGCCACACACAACCAAATACATGGTGTTGAAATTGAGGGCAAGATAAGCTAATGCAGGGTAGAATTATCAGATGTGGTTATGAAATACAATTAATGTAGATTATAGGGATTATAGCCTAAACCGTCATTGCCAATAGCTTCAGGACCCTACTCAAAATATAGGCACATTAGACTGCAACATCGGTCAGACACTTAATTTATGTATTTCTGACACAGACAGATATTGTATCCGGTCTTTCCGAACTGATCAAGGACAATGAGGGAAGGTGGGTTAGTAGGACAGTCATTCTGTACATTTGAATAGAAATATAGCCACCCCGTGTTTAACACAAACAAGAAGGACAAGCTCAGTGACCTGCTCCTAAATGGACGGACAGTCTGGGAGACATTCTAAAGTGGGTTTGCTGTGTAGGCACTGGGAAAGCTCTCTCTCTCTCTCGACGTGGCCAGGGATAGGCAGCAAAGGGTGTGTGATTCAGCCTGCTGCTCGCAGCATTTTTAAACATCCATGTGGTAGTAGCCTAGGAGGGCTACCTGTACACGATATGGCAGGCTATGTCGTTAGGCTACATAGCAGATGTGGACAACACGCCTAAAACGTGAAATTATGTCTAAGCTGTGTCAACGACAACTGTCTACCTGACAGACTCACAGAGAGAATAAAATATGTTGTTTTCACTTACCGAATAGCTACGAAATGTGTCCGTAATGCTGATATTCTCAGGCAAATTATGGTCTTCGTTTTATTTTTCCAAGTGTGATCTTTGCCTTTGGGCGTCAATTCAGCCTACGTTGAAATCATCGGTCTCCTGTGATACATCTTTGCGCGTAGCCTGCAATAGGCTAAACTTCATAAACCAGCCGAGTCTAGGCTATGAGCGCTTCGAAAGCATAACCAATGAAAGTTGTTTGTGGCAAAAAAAAAACTAGCCTAACGCTTAAAACAGACAATCGAATCAGGGCGGGACTCAAGTATTTTCTTGGTGCTTTTGTTGTCTTTGCAGATCATTCATGCGCCCCATACCCTGTTCTTTGTTTCCTGACCGAGTGTGCCTGCTGTCGAGCCGGTGTCAGGCCCCCCCTCCGCGATGCTCGATGCTCGACGCTCGACGCTCTCTCTCTCTCTCGCTCTCTCTCTCTCTCTCTCTCTCTCTCTCTCTCTCTCTCTCTCTCTCTCTCTCTCTCTCTCTCTCTCTCTCTCTCTCTCTCTCTCTCTCTCTCTCCTCGCCATCGTGATGAAATCACTAATTCATTGAATGCTTTCATATATCATCCAAACTATGTTTGGTCCATTAAAGAGGATCGGTTATCTGTTTTAATTTCTGAATCGGGCAAGACAAGCATTTTACTGTTTTATTTTCTCTTGCCGCAACTTGCAACTCTGTTTGACAAGTCCTTAATTAGATAAAGATAGAGAAAAAACGACATCTAACCTATATGCCGATGTAGGCTACACATTTGAAGAGTCTACAGTCTAACAATTACCTGACAATGAAATATAAATCCTAAAAAAAACATTCTATATGTGCGCCCATCTGACGCAACCGCGCTCATCTTCAGCAGGTGGCCATATGTGGCATTTTACTTCCACCTAGTGACAAGTCTGCGTGCTGGTCTAATGAGAAAAAAATGTGTGTTTGGACGAAGTCTTCTCAAATGATCACAATGCAAACGGCGTCCTTTGACAATATACCTCTGAAGTTCAACAGACATTATTTTGTTGTAGCCTATTCAGTTCATGGAACCTTCCATCACATAACCTACCAAAAGTCCATGAAAATCCTGTGGAACATTGTCAACATTGCAATTATGTGAGTCAGTGGCCAAAAACTGTAGGCCTTTGGCAGTTTCACTGAACTTTCATAGTACAGGGGATTTGTAAAAAATAGGTCAAATTGTTTCACAGAGGCATATGGAACTTGGAGAACTTAGCCTACAGTTAAATTTGGACATTTTCAGCTAAAGACATTATCAAAAACCATGGTTGTTGTATAAGGGTGTAGAGGGTTAAATGATAAGATTATTTTGCATCATATCTCCTGAACCAAACGTGGTATCTCAGAACAAGTGAATGGATTTCATCCCTGTTGTATCTACTCTTTCACACTGTCTCTGTCTCTCTTTCTTTCTCATTCATCCCAGCTTGATATCTGTAGGCTATATCATTAAGGCTACCGTTTATTGCAGTAGCCTATTAAACTGTTCCTTGATATAGCCTGTCATAGCCTAACTGGTGCATGTGTCATCCCCTTGCATGTAGCATTTGGTTTATAAACTGAGTGATGTTGTGTCGTTCACTAGTCAGATTACGTGCATTGTAATAAACTAATTTAACCACCGTTGGTGCATTTAAACTGTAGCCTATCTCTGAAAGGCTTTACGGTCTTATTGCGGCTCCAATGAATGAGAAGTAGTTTCAGTAACCTAACCTACCATGTGAGACAAATGTCATCAGACTTTATGCTGTTTAGGCTATGCTGCCTATTTCCATGTAGGCTAATTCATGCTTTGCTGTGCAGCTATTTCACTAACATCAGAAATGTCACAGCCCACCGTTAAATTCTATACAATGTTTGAAAAACAATAACGGATCCAGTATTAGCCTAATAACTAATAACATTGCTTTGTGAAAGCACATTACATACGTCACTTTACGTGCGTTCCCTCCGCGTCCAGGGAAGGACAGCCTACAACCTAAACAGAGCGCGTGAATGAGTGTGCGCATGTTTACACCATCAGCTGTCAAATCCGTGTGCCGTTCATTTTCGTCAGAAAAGGTAGGCTCGATTGTCGATTTCTTTTTGAATATGTTTTATATGCAATGCCTTTTCGTTCCTACGTAGGAAGTAAGTGTGAGAATGCTGTGGTTCATTCGATTGTCCGGGTATGGGGGGATTTTAAAATCCGCATTCTGTATTACTTGTTAGCCCGCTAACATTCGCTGTCATTAGAGCGTTAGCTAGCTAGGTTATATTGCCAGACAGGCACCGTTAGCTAAGGATGATCATCAAAGTTAAGCTTCCCCTTGCTAGTTGATAAAACGCGATTGTGTTATCGATCCAGAAATCAATTACTACATTTAATGTAATGATATTGCGTGTTCACGGATATCTGAAAGTAAGCTCGCGATGGTGATAGAAATGGGTAACGTTATAGGTGGATCTGCATTTCGATGTTGCACTGTAGCAAACGTCAAAGCTAGATGTACTTTGCTAGCGCTAGCTTTATTCTAATGTAAGGTGCATCAACTACCGTTAGCGGGAAACCCTATGCAGTTTGTAAAGGTTAAGCTGCATTATATTTGTAATGAATATTCTATGGCGCATTCATTTGAGTTAACTCACGTTACATCATCCCTGTGGTACATGCCGTATAATTTACGGACTGTAAAGAAAGCCAACGGTATCAATCGTTATTGTATTATTGGGTTAGCAGTATATCTGCTAGCTCGGCACTTATGGTATTACTCATTTTTAAAACCGACAGGCTAAGCTAATGTTGGTTTGATTTAGGCAGTTAGGCAGAGCTGTCATCGTCGGAACCAAACCAACCTCGCTCATACTGTGTACTATGCATATCATTATTTATCCATACCTTATTTTGAATTCGATTATCAACTGACACATGTAATTAACGTTACGTGAAAGAAACCTCAATTTATTTCGCTTGTTGAGTAGCTAGCTGGTTGCTTGAGTGTTGACAATACCTGTTTAGCCAATATGCCTAGTAGTAGCGCACTTGTAAGGTCTGTCAGAATTACCACCGAGTTGATGGCGCGGAGCTAGACATCATAATATCAAATTTATCTTACTAATGTATCTGGCTCATTTCGTGAAGCAAACAAACTGACGTAGCTAATGCGACAGATACAGCACGAGGTGTCTTCAGGTAAAGAATACAAACAGAGCTTTGTAAGTGCAAATCTCGCCTTGTTGCTGCCAACAAAAGAAAAAATGACGCATGAACACGAAACGGTGTTAGTAGGTTTGGCTCTTGGTACCGTAGCGAGATTTATGTCTGTGAGGCCTTTCCTAAAGTCAGAGGGAAACACGTTCACAGTTCACTTGCTGCTTGCTGATATACACGTCTAGCATGACTCGACGACGCAACGTAAGGACAATCTGTCAGGTTATGTCAAGGAATGGAAATGTGTCGGCAAACGATAACTATTTTTAAAGCCATATTTACATCCTACCATATAGTCAGACCTGATCGACATAGCTAAGTGTAAGTGATAAATACTCAACATGTTATTGGAAGTCACTTTTGTCTCCTTGTGGATGTTTTGAAGGCTACCTTTTTTTTGTGCAGTGTGAAGTGATCAGAAATGAATGAACAGCCCATGCTGTAGTCATGCTGTGCGTAGGTGATTGACTCAAAGATAGACAGAAAGATAGTCCTCAGTCAAGACCTCAGGCATAACATATCCTGGGGGTTAAATAACTTTTTACCCAAAGACACCAACAGTGTTTCTCAAGTCTACAGCACACACCACTTAGTATCCATCAACAAGGCAACACAGTTCCTGTTGTGACTGATTTGAGATGAAACAATATTATGCTATTCAGAACATATACTGTAGCTCTGGCTGTCTGGGTCCTTTAAAAAAAAAAAAAAAAATTAAAGCAAAACAACTGTGTGTGTTGTTTGTGTCGAAGGTGCTACAGTGTAGCTTGTGCATTGCTGCAGGTGATGAAGGTCTCCGCAGCCCTGAGCTCCCTAGAGATTGAGTCGATCTGTGTGTTTGTGTGGAGAAGCAGAAGCGGCCACACAGATGAAACTGTCAGCCATACTGTACTAGGCCTGCATCGGCTTTGTTCCCAATTCATCTGGTTGTTGTTGTTGATGTTGTTGTCTTTTCAGTCTACTCTTTTGAAGATGAACATGATCATTATTTTTTTCATTAACATAATTAATTATCGGTAATATTTGTTATAATAATAATAATAATAATAATAATAATAATAGCAAATTGAAATGAATGCGTTGATGTTGTTGTCTTTTCAGTCTACTCTTTTGAAGATGAACATGATCATTATTTTTTTCATTTACATAATTAATTATCGGTAATATTTGTTATAATAATAATAATAATAATAATAATAATAGCAAATTGAAATGAATGCTTGACAATTCTTTGCTCTTAAATCAATGGCTAAGCTCACTGTGTAGAATATCATATGTTTTCTCTCTCTCTGTATCTGTGTGCACACATATAGTCATGTTCTCAGTCAGGGGGTTTGTGTGCTTGCTTAGACCGACACACCAATTAGTCTGCACTCTCTGGAGGGGGGCCTCGGTAGGCTATCCTTAGCACGAGCATCTTTCTCAGGCAATCCCACCTGACGGCCATGCACACACACACACACACACACACACCCCACAGGGTGACAGGTCCCTCCCTGAAGCTTCTGTGGCACAAGGTGTGAGAGTTTTAGTTGGTTTGTCTCTGTGTGTGTGTGTGTGTGTACAGGTTTATTTTAGCTCATGTGAGTGGGCTGTGGTTAGAGGATGCGGATGAAGAGATGCAGGTTTTAATTTCCCGCCTTAAGGTAGTTTTAGCTGTTGCACAGGAAGCCTTTGGTGTTTGTGTGTGTTTGTGGTCTGTTGCTTGTGTAGTTGTTTTATCTCTCTCTGGTCGAGCTGTGCATGAATGGCTCTGTTCTTGCCTCCCCAGGACCCAACACACTGACTTCAACACTGAAGCGCTTACAGTAACACCCTTCAGGACGGACTTTCTGGCATTTGACCTTTTGCAGGTAGGTACACTACACTCAGAGGCTTGGTGAACTGCAGTGGGCTTAGTCTGTGTGTGTGATGGACAGGGCGGTGGTGGGGGCAGTGGTACAAATATGTAAAACAATCAGCCTCTTCGTATGACAGCAGTGTGCATAATTTGCATAATGTGCATTGC